>NC_084830.1:65588908-65821408 GCF_033115175.1 Lepus europaeus | reverse complement strand
CACTGGCAGCTTGTGGAAGTTGAATCATTTTCTGTGTAGCTCTGCTCTGATATTGCTGCTGACAGCAGTGTATTGTAAAAAAGAATTAGTATTCCAGTTCTTAAAGCTATGTTGAATATCTTTTCAGCATATTTTTAAATAAAAAACACAACAGGAAGGTTTTTATATGACAAATCATCTCCACATAAGGATAAGTATTGAAGAACAGGAATGAGAAAATTAAAATAGGCTTAGATATAAATTTAGACAGATACATTTTTGCATACACATAATGGTCACACATATATAGTATTCCTATGATAGTCAACAAATTCTTCCTTTCTGTTATATAACAGAAATGTGGCAAGTAGCTGGGGTTCCCGGTGAATGATTATCAGGGTTCACATCAGAGAATGGAGAGTCCACTAAGATCTGTGTACAGCCAAAGATTGAATCTCATGTCATTGTACATTTTGAAAAACACATTTTATTTCTCTACTATAAATTAACAGTGGTTGAATCTATGCATAAATTGTCTGCATATTGAAACCAAAAATAACCTTTGACTTCAATTACCTAGGTAATTCATGCAAGTGAAAATTATGTGTAGGAATGAAACTACTAGGTATTATCCTACATAGTAAAAAGTGTCTGGCTATTTAGAAGAAATATTTTGCATACTTTAAATTTTGCATCATTGAAAGATATAAATAGTTATAAAATTGCCAAAGGCCATAGGCAACCTTAGATATGAATATTTAAATATTGTTTTTCTTATTATGACAGGATTGGCCTGCCAACTGCTCCTTAACGCAGTTATTTTCGTTAGATAGTCTAAATCCTTCTGAAGTCAAAATCTGGAAAACAGGGATTTCTAACACATTTCTAAAGCTGAAAATTCTCTTCTCAATTACATCTCCAGGAACATTTAACAGTGGTAAAGACAGCTCTTTTTAAGAGATTATTAGAGGCTGTGGCAAAGCCGGTAAAGCTTCTGCAAGCAGCGCTGGCATCCTATATTGGCACCGGTTCAAGTCCCTGCTGCTCCACTTCCTATCCAGCTCCCTTCTTATGGCCTGAGAAAGCAGCAGCAGATGGCACAAGTGCTTGACCCAGAAGAAACTCGTGGCTCCTGGCTTCTTCGGATGGCCTAGCTCTGGCGGTTGTAGTAACTTAGGGAGTGACCCAGAGGTTGAAATATCTCACTCTCTGTCTCTGTCTCTCTCTCTATATATAACTCTGCCTTTCAAATACATAATAAATGTGTGGTTTTTTTTTTTCAAAGGTTATTTGTCATTGAAAAACATTCTGTAGCCTGAGATTTAGGTTTTCAATTCAATGTCTCTCATTGTCTATGGATATGTTCAATTTTGAGTTGGGAGAATATTTTACTTTTGCATTTTTATTTTATAACAATTGACATAGTAAACACTGTAAATAGAAAATATCTATTTATAGAAAATCCTAGTTTTTCATTAAAATATTTTGATTTCTTAATTACTGTTTCTCAAACTTTATACTGGACAATTTTTCTCATAAATTCTCATAAATATTTCTCATAAATAAAGGTTTATTCCTTGGGAAATATTATTTTAAAAATTAACCTTTTAAGGTATGAGGAAACCTGTAAATACAATGTGTAAAAGAGTCATTCTATTCTTAATAGTAAATATTAAAAATTTCCAAGTTTATCTTAGATGTTGTAATTTGAAAGAAATATTGGTTACAAACACAGAGAATGAACTCTTGTCACTTGGGAGACATGATAGCAAACATTGCCTTTGTTTTTTTTTTTTTTTTTTTGACAGGCAGAGTGGACAGTGAGAGAGAGAGACAGAGAGAAAGGTCTTCCTTTTGCTGTTGGTTCACCCTCCAATGGCCACTGCGGCCGGCGCACCGCGCTGATCCCGATAGCAGGAGCCAGGTGCCTATCCTGATCTCCCATGGGGTGCAGGGCCCAAGGACTTGGGCCATCCTCTACTGCACTCCCTGGCCACAGCAGAGAGCTGGCCTGGAAGAGGGGCAACCAGGACAGGATCGGTGCCCCGAGTGGGACTAGAACCTGGTGTGCCGGCGCCGCAAGGCGGAGGATTAGCCTAGTGAGCCGCGGCGCCGGCTGCCTTTGGTTTTTAAAGTAGTATTTAAAAAAATTAAATTACTTATTGAACAGTTAAAAAACCCCAAAGTGTATAAATAAATTTTTAAATTATCTTAAATGACCACAATGTGTGTTTTTTGGTGTGTGTGTGTACATGTATTTGGTGAGAACTTTTATTTATAAAGTTTACATGATTTTTTTTCTTAATGTTTTGTCATGTAATTTTTATCATTCAAAGTTCTTCATAGAGATAATTTTAAAGGTTTTTTTTAATTTATATGTAATCTATGAATTATTTAACTAATTTGTTTTTCATAGACGTTTCAAGTCTTTGATATAATGCTTCCAGTGAACATATTTATAGATACATCCTCATTTTATTTATTTTATTAGTTTATTTAGGAAAATACATATGATAGCTGTAGTCAGAGTATAAGGTCTTGTCAAATAAAAATAAGTATATTGTGATATTTGTTTCGGGTGTGTCTTAAAAATTAAATTGTGGGGCCAGCACTGTGGCAAAGTAGGCTAAGCCTCTGCCGGAATCCCTTTTGAGCACCGGTTTGTGTCTCAGCTGTTCCTCTTCCAATCCAGCTCTCTGCTTATAGCCTGGGAAAGCAGTGGAAGATGGTCCAAGTGTTTGGGCCTCTGTACCCACGTGGTAGATCCAGAAGAAGCTCCTTGCTCCTGGATTCAGATCTGCTCAGTTCACTGTTGTGGCCATTTGGGGAGTGAGCCAGCTGAAGGTAGACCTTCCTCTCTGTCTCTCTCTCTCTTTCTGTTTGTAACTCTACCTCTCAAATAAATAAATAGCAATATTTTTAAAAAGATAGTTAATTAAAAAAAAACAAAAGAAAAAAAGAAAAAAAAACATTTTTCAAGAGTCAAGAAAATATTATCTAGATACTGAAAACTCATGCAAAATAAATGATTTTAGTGGCCAGTGCTGTGGCATAATGGGTGGGGCCTCTGCCTGCAGTGCCAGCATCCCATGTGGGTGCTGGTTCAAGTCCTGGCTCCTGCACTTCTGATCCATCTCTCTGCTATGGCCTGGAAAAGCAGTGGAAGATGGCCCAAGTCATTGCGCTCCTGCACTCGCGTGGGAGATCAGGAAGAAGCTCCTGGCTCCTGGCTTCGGATCGGCGCAGTTCCGGCAATTGCTGCCATCTAGGGAGTGATCCAGAGGATGGAAGACCTCTCTCTCTCTCTCTCTGCCTTTCCTTCTCTCTCTGTGTAACTCTGACTTTCAAGTAAATAAATGTTAAAAAAAATGTTACTGCACCTTAATGTAAAATGTTGAACTGTCTAACCATTTTTGGTCTCATCTAAAATTATCAGAGAAACTCCTTCAATGTCCTTGTCTTCCCTTTCTGCCAAGCATCATTGTATATTTTTTTTTCTTTTTTTTTTTTTGACAGGCAGTGTGGACAGTGAGAGAGAGAGAGACAGAGAGAAAGGTCTTCCTTTTCTGTTGATTCACCCCCTAATGGCCGCTGTGGCCGGCATACCGTGCTGATCCAAAGCCAGGAGCCAGGTGCTTCCTCCTGGTCTCCCATGTGGGTGCAGAGTCCAAGTACTTGGGCCATCCTCCACTGCACTCCTGGGCCATAGCAGAGAGCTGGCCTGGAAGACGGGCAACCGGGACTAGAACCCGGTGTGCCGGCGCCGAAGGTGGAGGATTAGCCTATTGAGCCGCAGAGCCAGCCTATTGTATATTAAGTATTTCATACTTAAGTTGCTGTCTCTAAATATCTCATCAGGACTCTACTTTTCCAGGCAGACAATGCTTATTTTCAGGGAAGTGAACATGTGGAAAAGGGATTCATGTTGTAATTTAAGTTCAACGGGAAGGCATAATTATCAGAAACTCATCAAATAGCTAAAAAATTGATAATTCATTTTACTTTTTCTTAAAATGAATGTTCTTGAAAGACTAACACTGTTATATACTCATTTTCCCAAATATAATTTTCAAAAGCATTCATAATGCAGTAATTATTTTCTAAGGCTTTATATAAATGCAGCAATTATGGATAAGAATTCCAAAGCATCAAATTATATTTGATGTGGTTCTTATTTTCAAGGGTTAGTAGATACTTTGCTGAAAATATGTGACTTAGGTTATAATTACTTCAAAATAGGATCGATACTAAAAATAATTATATCATTGTTATTTGTTATTTCATAAGGAGGTCTATTTGCCACTACAGAATTCTTTTTTTTTTTTTTTTTTTTAAGAAAAAGAATTACAAAGAGAGGCAGAGCCAGAGAGAAAGAAAGCTGGTTCACTCCCCAAATGACCGCAAAGACCAGACCTGAGCTGATCCAAAGTCAGGAGCCTTTTCCTGGTCTGCATGCGGGTGCAGGGGCCCAAGGACTTAAGCTATCCTCCACTATTTTCCCAGGCCATAATAGAGAGAGGATTGGAAGTGGAGAAGCCAGAACCCATGTGGGATGAAAACACTGCAGGACTGCTGCGCCATAGCACCTGACCCTCCATTCAGGATCCTGAGAGAAGTGTTTCTGAAGGGGGCAATTGTATTGGTGTATGTGTGGTGTGTGTGTGTGTGTGTGAAGACTGAGTAAGGCTCCAATGTTTCAGCTCAGCTATATTGATCTCTTTATTAAAGTCAGTTGTTTCTCCAACTTGCCTCCAGTCTCTTCATGACTTTTATATTAAGCATAGAATTTAAATGTGCAGTACTGTGTTGAAATTTTAATATGTAATGATATTTCAGTTGATTCAGCCATAGGGAATGCATAAAACAATGTGAAAATTATTGGATCACAGAGGCAGTACCAAACCCTTAGGAGAGACAATTGTTTTAGAAAGGTTAGCCATGTTCTTTCATTTCTACCTTCAAATCCATAACATGCCAAGTTTCCCTATTGCTTCTCAAGGAAAAAAAAATAGACTTTTTTTTTTTTTTTTTACGGCATACTATTAAGATTCTACCTTCTTTAATTTAAAAGGGTATTTCCATTGTGTGGTTCTGTTCTTCTTATTCTTTCTAGTTCTTGGGTAGGGGCTTGGAGAGAGAAAAGAGGTTCATTTCATTTTAGTTTGGATTCCTTTGTTTTGTGGGTATATACTCATCTTTTATTTTCAAGAAAAACATACATCTTTTCAAAACCATTATGTCCTGACGGTATTAAAGCACTTGAAAATGGTGCAGCTGTGGAGTTCCACATTGGTTCATGGTAAAGATACCCTTAGAAATTCTAGCATCATGATTACAGGAGTTCAGGCTTATGCATAGCTGGATTCGACATCCTCAGTTAAGTAATGGATAAATTTAATAGCCATATACATTGAAGATGAAACAAATGATGAGTGTAGGAGAATAAAATGGCAAAGCTTTCAGTATATATAATTTTAAAAAAAGGCACAGCCAGAATAATTATTCAGTGTCCTTTCCTCTTTATGAAAAAGGGGCCTTTTAGCTCTGGACTAGATCTAGCACATCCAAATATAGCCAGTATCATATAATGAAAATTGAAAATCCCAAGGAATCCTGTGTATCTATACAAGTCACTCTTAATTCAACCCATACTTGACCTGCCGGATCTTAAAAGTGAATGAAATATAATAGGACGTTTGGCAATTGCCCCAGATACTTACAGCTCATTTTGCAGGTTCTGATCTAGTTCTTGGATGTTTTTGATTCTTGTATCCATTTTTAATCCAGGACTCTCCTGTACATCCTCCTTAATGTTTCTATTTTTTTCTTCTTTCCTTGTTCCTCTTCAAGGATTTGGGCTAAACTTTAATCAGACAGTGCCACAAGTTTAGTCTCTGTGATTAGGAGTCTTTGCCCTACCTAGATTTTTAAGATTTAATAATTATTGAGCATAGCCCATATTTAAATAATATATGCGTTAAAATAAACACCGAAATAAAGTTTGCCTTTAACAAATCATTTTCTTGACACATATTGGTGGGTTATATCTCTGTCTGTTAAACATACATATTTCTCTGTAGATGTATGCGATTGTCTTACTTTTACTAGATTAATTTTCATACGGGCAGAAAGTTTTGTGAATTTTGTTTACTGATGTATACCAGGCATCTAGAATAGTTTCTGGTTTATATATTTTATTCACTCAGTAAATATTTATCAAATTAGTCAGTGTTACATTAAGCAGATATCAGTTTATTCTTTTCTGTACATATTTTATGTAAATAGGAAGAGTTCATATAGGAAAATGTGAATAAATCATATGGTTGTGAAAAATGTAACTGTATAAAAACTAAAAAAATCATAAGAAGATAGGAACATGATCTAACAGTAAATTGTAAGTTAGTGCATTAAGAAAGAATTCTGAGGGTATTTAATTGTATGGACTCAATCTTTCATTTCTTGAAAGAGGAAAACAATGGAGGACCTAATAATTATAATGAACTGTTAATAATAAATAATAAACAGTAAACCAAGACATGCTGTGCTTTTGTTATTACTTTTTAGATTTAACAGGGAAGAAAGGGCATGAAAATTGACAAGAGCTATAGAAAAGGTAAATATTACATATCTAAATTTTTTGTTGGACTTTATGTATTATAGACTTTCAATGTGTTGAATCTACAACCTACAGTGAGAGATAACATAAGATAATTATCAATTTTTATGTATTTTTATATTTGAAAGGCAGAGAGAGAGAGAAAGAGATCCCATTTGCTGATGCACTACTCAAATGGCCACACCAACCAGAGCTCTGCTAGACCTTAGTCAGTAACTCAGACTGTTTCTCTCACATGGGAGACAGAAATGCAGGTAATTGAGCCACCACCCATCAGTCCCCAGAGAACACATTAGCAGGAACCTGGAATCAGGGGTGAGACGGACTAGAACCCAGGCCCTGTACTGTGGGATAAGGGAGTCCCAGGTCCTGACGCCTGTTGCCCGCTCCAGGTCCTTGCTACATTGATTCCAACTTGTTCCTTGGGCAGAGAATATACACATGTGGCTGACTGGTTTTAATTTGATTTATTTAGAAATTAAAAGGTATGTACTACATGATTGGTATACAAGGGGGGAATCTCAGAAGATTATGGGCTCAGGAAGGACCTTTGTAGACAAGGGTGACAGTGGCAGTTGGCAGAATTGTATACATGATGTCATGAAGTCTGCACACTCAGAAATTGACTGGTGTATCTTAGAGTATGGACGGTGAAATTGTTGTCCATAGGCAACTCTTAAAGACAAATAGCTGGCATGTGACACAACTTTGGTTTCTAAAATTTTAGATGCATTCTCCGGCTCTTTGCTTCCTTTCCTTATAAGCATATCTAACCGTCTGTTAGCTAACAAAAGATAAAACCAATGAGCGAGGATACCATGTCAAACATTTCATTTTAGTGAACCTATTACATTTCCCTCTTTATTTTTAAGTACCTTGGCCTATCTGTTACGCCCAGATAAGTGGATTCCCAAGAAGCTATCAGCGACCCAATCACACCGAAATGCAAAAGCAAGGTTTATTTTGAAAGTACAAGCAGCGGCAGGGACCTCATCTGACCAGCAAAGATCAGAGGAAAGCCCAGGTCTTTGTTCGGGCACGTTTTTAAAGGGAAGATACATTAGCAAGGGCTTAGGGTGTGGGACCTTTTGTGTTTGGTAGGGCAGTGGTGCTGGGAGGGGTCTCCATTTGGCTTGGGTTCAGGGAATTACCTCATTTGGTAATCTCTACTGAGCTGCCCTTGGTCTGTTGAGCTAGCTATCCTTGGGTAAGTTTTGATATCTCAGGAATGCCTGAATGCCTGCTTTTACAAGGACTCGGATCTGCTATGGGAAATGGAGGCTGCTTTTTATTGTTTCAAAATAGAGTCACTTTGGCTCTTCACTATGATTAGAATTATCATCTAGTTTCGAGAGGGAGAGGGAGGAGATGGAGAGAGGGAGCGAGGAAGAGAGGGAGAGAGGGAAAGAGGGAGAGAGGGAGAGAGGGAGAGAGGGAGAGAGAGAGAGAAAGGTTGAGATTCCATTTGCTGGTTGACTCCCTAGATGGATGAAACAACCAGAGCTGGGCCAGGCCAAAGCCAGGAGCCAGGATCTGCATCTGGGTCTCCCACAGGGTTGGCAGGGGCCCAAGCACTTGGGCCATCTTCTGTTGTTTTCCAAGGCCATTAGCAGGGAGCTGGATCTGAAGTGGAGCAGCCGGGACTCAAACCGGTGCCCATATGTGATGCTGGCATCACAGGCAGCAGCTTTTTCTGCTGTTCCACAAATGCTGGATACCAATGTCTGGGTTTCTATAGAAACAGTGGAAAGTGGACAGGATGAATAACAGGGCAAAAAATAAAACTTTCCTTAGATCAAGGTCACTAACTCTTACCTCTCAATATATATGTAAAAATGGAGCCACATTTTGTTTCTTAATATTTGAGGGGTCAACTCTTCAATATTTTCATGTTTTATGTTATACTTTCTTTAACATTCCCATTTTCATTTGTATGAAATGTTTTCCTGTTCTCATTTTTACTACATTCTACAAATAACTGTTGGATCTAACATTGATGATTATGGGTTCATAGATAGCATGTCCCAATAAAATCATAATCACAATTTTTCCTTAAACTGAACAGAAGATCTATCAAATTCTCCTCTTTATACATTAGAAACATTAATTGAAATCCAATTAAATAAATACGAGTGGAAATAAGAGCAGGAGGAGGAGATGTACAATTCGGCACACACTCACTCGGACTTACCACTAGTGGTAGAGCTAGAAACGTGCCATGGGACTCCAAATCCCACTAAGTTGGCTTGTACCAAATGCCATCTTACTACCTAAAGTGATCAGTTTAAGCTCATAATTGATCATAAGGATAGGATTAAATGTAAAAAGGATCACATAAATAAGAACAGTGTCTTATAATAATTGAAAGAATTAAAAAGGAGAGAATGATCCAACGTGGGAAGCGGGATACACAGCAGACTAATAGAATGACAAATGCCCAAAACAGTACTCTGGCCTCAGAATCAGCCCTTAAGGCACTTGGATCTGGCTAAAAAGCCCATGAGAGGCCGGCCCCATGGCTCAATAGGCTAATCCTCTGCCTGCGGCGCCGGCACACCGGGTTCTAGCCCCGGTTGGGGTACCGGATTCTGTCCCGGTTGCTCCTCTTCCAGTCCAGCTCTCTGCTGTGGCCCGGGAAGGCAGTGGAGGATGGCCCAAGTGCTTGGAACCTGCACCCGCATGGGAGACCAGGAGGAAGCACCTGGCTCCTGGCTTTGGATCAGCTGCAGCGGCCATTGTGGGGGGGGGGGGGTTGAACCAACAGCAAAGGAAGACCTTTCTCTGTCTCTCTCTCTCACTGTCCATTCTGCCTGTCAAAAAAAAAAAAAATCCCATGAGACTTTCTCAGGCATGGAAAGCCAAGACGCTGTGGAAAAAAAAAAAAAAAAAAAAAAAGCCTAAATGAAAGATCTCTGTGAGTGAGATCCCAGCGGAAAGAATGGGCCATCAAGAAAGGAGGTACCTTTCTCTGAAGTGAGGAGAGAACTTCCACTTTGATTATGGCCTTGTCTAAATAAGGTCAGTTTGTGAACTTAAGAGGCTTCCATAGCCTTGGCAGCTCATGACTAGAGCCTTGGGTGATTACTGACATCATAAATAAGAGTGTCAATTGTTAAATCAACAACTGGAGTCACTGTGCACTTACTCCCCATGTAGGATCTCTGTCCTTAATGTGTTTTATTATGTGAATGAATGGTAAAGCTAGTCTTATTATTATTATTATTATTATTTTGGGCAGGCAGAGTTAGACAGTGAGAGAGACAGAGAGAAATGTCTTCCTTCTGTTGTTTCACCCTCCAAATGGCTGCTAAGGCCAGCGCGCTGTGCCTATCTGAAGCCAGGAGCCAGTTGCTTCCTCCTGGGCTCCCATGCGGGTGCAGGGCCCAAGCACTTGGGCCATCCTCCACTGCCCTCCCAGGCCACAGCAGAGAGTTGGACTGGAAGAGGAGCAACCGGGAAAGAACCAGTGTCCTAACTGGGACGATAACCGGGAGTGCCGGCACCACAGGTGGAGGAATAGCCTTAGTGAGCAGTGGCGCCAGCCAAAGCTCGTCTTCAAACAGTGCTTTATACTTTGTTTGTCTGTGTGGGTGCAGTCTATTGAAATCTTTACTTGGTATACACTAAATTGATCTTCTGTGTATAAAGATAATTAAAAATGAATCTTAATGAAGAATGGGATGGGAGAGGGAGTAGGAGATGGGATGATTTGCAGGTGGGAGAGTGGTTATGGGGGGAAAAAACACTATAATCCAAAAGTTGTACTTTCAAAATTTATATTTATTAAATAAAAGTTTTCTAAAAAAAAAAAAGATGAGACTCCATAAAAAAACCAAATCAACTTAACTAAATGTATGGATGAAAATACATGGTAGAATCAAAAACCTTTCATATATCATTTCCAAGATTTGGAATATGCGATTTGTAAATGCGTTCTTAAATCTACCATTCATTTATAAAAAATAAATTATATTACAACATCCCTCTGAACTTTTGATGAGGAGAAATATGGTGAGGGGAATCATAAGAGGATGAATTTGGGGCTGATATTGTGGCACAGCAGGTTAAGCCACTGTCTGTGACTCTGGCATCTCATATGAATGCTGATTCAAGTCCTAGCTGTTCCACTTCTAAGCCAGCTCACCAATAATGAACCTGGGAAAATGCTAGAAGATGGTTTGAGGGGCTGGAGCTGTAGCGCTGCAAGTAAAGCTGCTGTCTGCAGTACTGGCATCCCATATGGACACCGGTTCTAGTTCTGGCTGCTCCACTTTCAATCCAGCTCTTGGCTGTGGCCTGGGAAAGCAGTGGAGGATGGCCCAAATCCTTGAACCCTGCACCTGCATGGGAGACCAGGAGAAGTTCCAGCTCCTGACTTTGGATTGGCACAGCTCCAGCCTTTGCAGCCGACTGGGATGTGAACCAGCAGATGGAAGACCTCTCTCTCTCTCTCTTTCTCTCTCTCTGCCTCTCTATAACTCTGCCTTTCAAATAAATAAATAAATCTTTAAAAGCTAAAAAGATCTCTCTCTCGTTCTCTTTCTCTTTCTCTCTCTCACTGTCTCTCCCTCTATCTCTGTTATTGTGCTTTCCAAATAAATAAATAAATCTTTACCAGAAAAAGGAGTTGAGCTTGTGGGTTGCTTTTAGAATACCATGCAGGTTACATAGGAAAGATGGTAAATAAAACTACAAAGTAAAGTGAAATTGATTTTTAAAGGCATTGAATTTAAAAAAAATCTGTTAGACGTCTTAAAATAGACATCTTAAAATACATTTGCATTTTATTTTGATATATTAATTGATCTATAAGCACTAGTATAGCTATGAATTATTCACACAATTGATATATTAATACCAAGTTATGCCCTGAGTATAACTTTATAATTGACCTAAGGGAAATTATATACATTAATATGTCTTAATTATTTTATAAAATGTTCAGTTGATCTGATAGTAGAGAGAAATTTTTCAATATATTTCTCTACATGTTGGGATTTTTACATATCATTTTTCAGAGGCAAGTTTGTACATTTTAACATTAATTTTTAAAATTATTCCTAAGCTATCTAGTAGTAATATTGTTCTTAGCAACAAGAAATAGAATTGTGGTGGGTATTGCAACACAGTGGAGTATGTCATGTCTTGGGATGTCCTTATCCTATATCATGATTCCAAATTAGATTTCTAGCTATTCTGTTTTTGATCCAGCTTCCCGTTAATGCATCCTTGGAGGTATCACGTGAGGGTCTAGTGCTTGGGTTTGTGTCGTTCATGTCATGTCATGTCATCAAACTCAGATGGAGTTCCTACACCCTTGATTTGGCATGGTGCAGCCTTGGTTGTTGCAGATATTCAAGGAGTGGACCAGCTGATGAAAGATTCTCTCTCTCTCTCTCCCTCCCTCTCTCTCTGCCTCTACCCCTGCCTTCCAAGTAGATGAAAAATAAAACTATTCATACTAAAAAAATTATAATTTTTTCTTCCAACATTTTTCTTTTATTTACTTGACTAACTTTATTAGGTGATAATCCTAAAAGCTGTTCTGTTGAAGCTTATTTGCTTGGTATGTGTGATTTATATTTTTCTATTAAAGATCCTGGCTATATTATGCCTGTTTTTCAAAAAAAAAATTTTTACTTAGTTTTTTATTTGAAAGAGAGAGAGAGAGAGAGAGGGATCTCCCATATATTATTTCACTTCCCAGTGGCCAGGGATGGGCTCAGCCAAATTCATTGCATGTTGCTCCCTAAGATGCATATTAGCAGCAAGATGGAATCAGGGGAAGAGCTGGGACTTGAGTCCAGGCACTCTGATATGTGATGTGGCATACTAAGCAGATTCTTAACCTGTATTTCTAACTCCTGCTCCTTCATTATATCTTTGTGATAATATGCTGTCTTGAGTATTTACCTATACATTTGATTCAATTAAAATACATTTTGAAAGGGAGAATGGACAGTAATTAGCTAAGTAATGTTAAGGAGTCAGGTGGCTTGGCTCAAGCTATACTACCTAGGGCAACGGAAAAAGATGTTACCCTTTGTATTTTGAGAACATTTATGTGTCTTATAATGTTATGTATTTATAAATATTTGTATATTTTAAATAAGGATTTTAGTACATAAGCAAAAAACATGACCCATTCTGTTGGAAATTGACACTCATTTAAACAACATAAAAATAAATCTATTTTTCCACAATAGATAAATGTGATAAATTAATAACATGTTCTACTAGTGTGGTTTATAGGTATGGTGGACTACTATTCAGTTTTTAAAAAGAAGAAAATACTACCATATGCAACAACCTGAATGAACTGAAAGGCCTTATAGTTATTGAATTAAGTCAGACACACAACAAATGGGTAGAGTGGAATGGCGGTTGGGGAAAATGAACAGTTGCTGTTCAGTAGATGTAAAGTTTTAGTTATACAAGTGAATATATTCTAGAGATCTGCTATACAGCATAATGCCTATAGAGAGAAGCACTCTACTGGGATTTTGAAAACTTTGTTAAGAGGGTAGATCTCATGTTTTGTGTTTCTATCAAAAAGGGAACAAATACACAAAGAAACAAAAATTGATCAACCATCAGAGCAGAGTCAAGAGGAAAATTATAATGTATGTGTATATTTATTTCTTTGTGATAATTTCACAAGTATATGCCTCTTTCCAAATTTATCAAATTATGTACATTAAATATGTACAGTTGTTTATAGATCAATTATACATCAATAAAGCTGTTAACAATCACTATATCAGATCCTATGAATAATACAGGTTTGGTGAGCACAAAGTGAAGAAATTGTTTGAGCCTACAACTTATATTTTTTTCAACTTTCAGAGTGCTGTAAAAGTTCATTTAAAATACCTCTATAAGGTACATATGACCATGAAACCCATTTAAATGTTTTTGAAAAGCCTCAAAAATAACTGGAGGAAAAGAACTATAAGTGTAAAACATTGCAGGTTTGTGCCATGAGCCATGTAGATAAGAGAGAAAGGTTTGGAGATGAATGAGACAGGTTGAGAAAAGTATTGTTTTGACCTTAAAGCTAAGAGATTCAAATCCAAACCATGACATAACTTAGAAGTTATACTTGCAAACTTTATTTTTAAAATTCATAGCTAGAAGGAATTTGACACACTCTCTAATGACAGCAAAAAGATAAAGCTCTAGGCAAACCAAGCACATGATACTGACTAATGTTTCATGTTTAGTTTCATCTTAATTAATAAAAGAGCTGTTTCATATGGATAGAATTGAATATAAAAAATTCCAGCTATAATATGAATGATTGTGAGTGTGAAAAATTATGTTTTAGTATTTTTTAACGTTTATTTTTATTTATTTGAAAGCCATAGTGAATGAGAAGGGGGGGAGAGAAAGAGAGAGAGAATGGTATCTTCCGTCTCTTCCATCTCTGTATTTACTTGCTAATGTCCACAACAACTGTGGCTATGGCAGGCAGAAGTGAGGAACTCAGAACTTCATCATGGTTGTGGAGATACAAGTACTCAAGCCATTACCTGCTGTCTCCTAACAAGAAGCTAAATCAGAAACAGGGCTGGCACTTGAACTCGGGCACTCTGATGTGAGATGCAGGCATCCAAATTGGAATCAAACACTACGCCAAATGCACAACCCTTGTCTTAGAGTCTTTATGAAAAGCCACTGTTATAGTTTTCTCTATAACAAATTTTTAAAATGGGAGTTTAAATAGTATAAGTTTTAGGTTTAATGTAAGATAGCAGTTATTTTTATTTATTGACTTACTTAATTTTAATGACTGAATTTATTTCAGATGTACTAAGGTATATAAGACGATGTTTCAATCTATGAGTGTACTTCAAAATATTTAATGAACAGATGGAATTGAAAGATGTTTATTTTGGGGGCCGGAGCTGTGGTGCAGTGGGTTAACACCCTGGCCTGAAGCTCCGGCATCCCATATGGGTGCTGGTTCGAAACCTGACTGCTCCACTTCTGATCCAGCTCTCTGTTATGGCCTGGGGAAGCAATAGAAGACGACCCAAGTCCTTGGGCCCCTGCTCCCACATGGGAGACCCAGAAGAAGCTCCTGGATCCTGGCTTAGGATCGGTGCAGCTCCAGCCATTGCAGCCAACAGGGGAGTGAACAAGCGGATGAAAGACTTCTCTCTTTCTCTGACTCCCTCTCTCTGTGTAACTCTGACTTTCAAATAAATAAATAAATATTAAAAAAAGAAAGGTGTTTATTTTGATGCAAAATCTGTTATTTTTAAAGATTGTTTTTTTTGGAAAAGTGGAGTTACAGAGAGAGGGAGAGGTAGAGCAAGAGAGATCTTCCATCCTCTAGTTCACTCTTTAAATGGCCACAAAGACCAGGGCTGGGCCAGGTGGAAGCTAGGAGCCACGAGCTTCTTCCAGGTCTCCCACATTGGTGGCAGGGACCCAAGCACTCGGGCCACTTTCCACTGCTTTTCCAGGCACTTTAGCAAGGAGTTGGGCTACAAGTGGAGCAACCAGGACTTGAATTAGGTGTCCATGTAGGATACTGGTATTGTAGACACCAGCTAAACCAGTTATGCCACAACACTGGCCCTGATGCAACATTTTTTAAATTCATGCATAACTTTCTCCCATACTACTCATTTTTCATTAATATTTAAAGAGAGAGAAAGATGGCTAACAAACTAATTTTCATACATAGTACCTCATATTCTTAGTTTTGGGAGTGAAATGACAGCACTTGAAACCTACTTTCATAGTAATTTTCAAGTATAGGACATACTAGTGTTAATTATGATCACCATGATGTATAAAAATTATCTTGGATTTATTCTTCTTGAAATTTTGTATCCTTTGATCAACATCTGCCCAACTCTATTCCTCTGATTCTGGGAACTACTCCTCTCTTCTCTGCTTTAATGATTTCAACTCTTTCAGAGTCTACTTATTATTTTTTAGAGAAAACTCAAATGAGCTGGTCATCTTTGTTTTTATTTCCTTTAGTCAATAATTATCGTCAAATATTGGTTGGTATTGAGGCTATGAAGAACCGTAACCCCTAATTCCTTACTACATCATCTATTGGCAGAAATAGACAAAAAAAGAAGCCTGAGCAAAAGAATGTGACAAATCTACTTTCATGATTTATACACAGAATATCATGGAAAAATAGGTTCAGGGGAAGGAGATTTAGGGGGAACAGGTGTTGAAGCACCAGGGGCTAAGTAACCACTTAGGATGTCACATTCCAAAATCGAGTACCTGATTTAAGTCCCATCTACTCTGTACTTCCCAGCCAGCTTTTGCTAATGCACTAGGAGGCAGCAGATGGTCATCCAAGTATTTGAGATCTAGCCACCAACGTGGGACATCCAGATGGAGTCCAGTCTGGCTCTTTCAACTTGGTCTAACTCCAGTTGTTGTAGGTTTTGTGGAGGGAACCAACAGTTGGAAGATATAACTCTCTCTCTTTCTCTGTCACTCTGCCCTTCAAATAGATAAATAAGGGAAACTTACAAGCAAGCAAGCAAGAGGTTCACAGACTGAAGACGTAGTTGTAATAAGATGAGTCTCTTGTAAACCGTCAGATAGGAAAGAAGGGAAAGGAGATACTTTACATTGAAATAAATCCTTTAAAATCTTGCACTTATTTTATTAAGAAGAAATATTTTACCTAAAAGACCATCAACATGACTGCTTGCATGAGCTGTAGTGTACACTAGTAAAGGAATGAAAAGGAATATCTATGTAGACAATTACATGTTGAATTTCAAGATATGTAATTAAGCAGAAGAAACAGATGACCAAAAAAAACAAACAAACAAAAAAACCAAAAAAAAAAAAAAAAAACCAGAACTGCGTGGAGAGTATGCAAACACAGTATAAGAAAAAAAATTGTGGTGCATATGTGTGTTTAAATAATCAATGGCTGGCGCTGTGGTGTAGCCAGTAAGGCCTCCACCTGCCATAAGGGCGCCGGTTTGAATCCTGGCAGCTCCAATTCCAATCCAGCTCTCTTCTATGGCCTGGGAAAGCAGTAGAAGCTAGCCCAAGTCCTTGTGCCCCTGCACCTGCATGGGAAGACCTGGAGGAAGTTTCTGGCTCCTTGCTTCAGATCAGTACACCCAATTGGAGAGTGAACCAGTGGATGGAAGACCTATCTCTCTCTGTGTCTCCCTCTCTCTGTCTATAAATCTGCCTCTTGAATAAATAAATAAATCTTTAAAAAAATCAGTATGATTACCTAATGTATTTTTCTTAAAAACAGTAATTTTGGTCTTAAATTGATTAAACAATATGAAGACATTTGTAAGCCCACTGCCATAAGAACATAGATTCTATATTGGAGTCTGCAAATATGAATTTTCCCCAAAGAAAAAATGGATATTTAGTTAATTGACTGATTCCTGACCTCTGACAATAATTGTTCAGATGAGACCAGAACATTTTGTTGCATTAGAAAATAAATTATTAATTTCCCAAGATGATTCTTAAAGAGTTGAAGGCAAGCGTAAGGTACTACTGATAGCCAGAAGATGGAAAATTTGCGCACTGAAATCAAAATAACTGCAGTTCATTGAAACAGATAAATGTTTGAATATTTGCCATGATCTTGATATTAAAAATGACTGCCACTGGTTACTTTTCCATGCTAAGGGAATTATTACACTGAAAACTAGCAAATAAAAGGCAAGTATTTACTCTGTCTTTCTGTAAACAGTATATGAGGGTCATTATAGTGTATGCAAAATATTCATTAAAAGAATGAAGAATTACATAGTGATATCATTTTTTAAATATTTATTTATGTATTTGAAGGCAAAGTTACAGAAAAGGAAAGACATACAGAAAGATCTTCCATCCACTGGTTCACTGCCTAACTGGCCACAATGGCCGGGTTTGGGCTTGGCCAAAGTCAAGAGCCTAGAATTCCATCCAGGTCTCCCATGTGGGTAGCAAGGGCCCAAGTACCTGGGCCATCTTCTGTTATATTCCAGGCATGTTAGTAGGGAGCTGGGTAGGACTCATACTGGATAATATAGGATGCCGGCTTAACTCACTGCACCATATGCCATATCCAAATGCTATCATTTTATAAACCCTAAAGAATTTACAAATTTAAACTCAATAAAAAATCTTTATATGAAAATTGATGGGGAATATTAAATCTAAACATAATGATCAGTTTTAAAAAAGCAAGCCCCAGGGTCTGCATTGTAGGATAGCAGGTTAAGCCTCTTCCTGTGATGCCAGCATCCCATATGGGTGCCAATTTGAGACCAGGCGGCTCCAATTCTGATCCAGCTCCTTGCTATTTTGCCTGATAAAGGAGCAGAAGTTGGCCCAAGTGCTTGGGCACCTACTCCCACATGGGAGACTCAGAAGTAGCTCCTGGCTCCTGACTTTGATCTTGCCCAGCTCTGACTGTTGCAGCCATTTGGGGAGTCAATGAGCAAATCTAAGATATTTTATCCCTCCTCCTCCTCCTCCTCCTCCTTCCCTTCTCTGTAATTCTGTCTTTCAAATGATATTTTTTTTTAAAAAGCAAGCTCTTATGGGACTTTGAATAAGTGATATAAAGTATTCAAAACCATCTATGAAATATTCTGCAAATAAATAAATAATTACCACTAGCTTCTAGATCTAAAATGAACAGAAATAACAAGTGTCAGAGATAAGTATTAAACCACATGGATGCATTCAGCAAAATCTAGAATGTGACAAATTCTGTAGATCAATGCAGTAGTTTCCTGTATTCTATCTGGTCAGGAGTAGAATCCAACAATTATTTAATGACTTCTGGACTTTAAGAATAAATCATTCATAAGAAAGAGAAGAAATTAAGGAAGTAAGTTTGGCATACTTCCTTTTTTTTAAAAAAAAAGATTTCTTTTATTTATTTGAAAGTTGGAGTTACAGAGGGAGAAGGACAAGGAGGAAAGGAGGGAGAGATAATAGAGATAGAGAGATAGAGATAGAGGTAGAGATTATATATATATATATATATATATATAGAGAGAGAGAGAGAGAGAGAGAGAGAGAGAGAAATATCTTCCATTTGCTGGTTCCCTCCCCAGATGGCCTCAACAGCCAACAGCCAGCAAAAGCCAGGAGCCAGGAGCCAGGGACATGGGCCATCATCTGCTGCTTTCCCAGGTGCACTAGGAGGGAGCTGGATTGGAAGTGGAGCAGCCAGCAGTGGAACCAGTGCCCTTATGGGATGCCAGTACTATAGGTGGCAGTTTTACTGGCTATGCCAGAGCACTGGCCCCTCAGTATACTTCTTAATATTCCATGTTTATTAGTATTACTCATACATTTTCAATTGCTTATTAAATATCACTCTTTTCTTCTATTTTATAAGCTCCATTGAATAGGACCATGTTCTTTGCTATTAAATATATCTCCAGCACCAGCTGAAGCCCATGAGATATGGATATACTTGATTAAAATTTGTCCACAAATAGACAACATAAAGAAGAATAGAAAGGACAGGATTATAGAGAGAAATTTTGTGTGTATAGCATAACCTAAGAGTTTGACTTCTTATACAAGATGAAGAAGGCCTTTGTTAGCACCCACAATTGCTTTTTCTTACATATTTCATATTCTGTTATGGCCTCGAAAATATTGTTTGGCTAAAACCACACTTTAAAATATAACATAAGCAAAGTTTGATGAAACCTTTTTTAACAGAATGCATTTACGTAGATGTTTTATATTTTCTTTTCAGGTACTTTCTCTGTTACTTTGCCTGCGAAGGCATTGCTCCATTCATCCTTGTTTCTTCACTAAAATGAGACTTGCTGTATGCTGTATTTTTGCATATTATTTATTTACTAATGCTTCTTTGGTTAGAGTCCCTAAGTTTTGTCAATCATTATTTAAAGTTTAAGAGTCAATTTGTGTGCCACTTCTACTGGGAAGTTACCCTTACCAAACACAGCAATATGAACTAAACTCTCTGCTGTCTGTAGCATTTTGCTCATGTCTTACTATAGCACTGATCCCACTTGTATCATAATAATTTGCTTCCATATTAACTATAATGAGAATTCTATGCATTATTCATATCTTATATACATTTTTATCAAGAATGCTCAGGGCAATAATAGAAACTTAGTAAATGATTGATCATGAATAAAAGGGCAACAGTAAGTCACTAAAACTTAGTATTATAGATGTAAGTGATCTTGATTTCACCAAGGTATTTGATAATGTTCAATGAATTGAGGCAACAGGAATGAAAAATGTTAACTACATTTCTTTTTAAAATAAGAAATGAATATAGTAAAACAAAAATTATGACTAAGATACACATATGCAAATAGAAAATATTTGGGCCAGTGGGTAACAAAAACATAATATATAAGGATTTTCATAAACATTTTCACTCATGTTGGAGGGTTTCAGTGTGCTTATGAATTTTAGGAATTTGAAAAGTCTTTTAGAAAGGATAGCATGTTTGCTGGCTAAAACATTGTGTAACAATGGATTCATTCAACAGAGAGAGAAATTACATGATAATTTAAGCTAAGGGAATATAATGTAGAAAATTCTACTATAATATGATAATGGAGTAAGAGTGACTGGATAGTAAGAATGAACGTGAACTTCAAATATAGAGCAAAAACAAGGGCCTGTTCTGTGGCATATTGGGTAAACCTGCTGCCTGCAGTGCCAGCATCCTGCACAAACGCTGTTTCAAGTCCCAGCTGCTCCATTTCTGATCCAGCTCTCTGCTGTGGCCTGAAAAGCAGTGGAGGATGGCCCAAGCCCTTGGGTCCCTGCACCCATGTGGAAGACCTGGAAAAGGCTCCTGGCTTCCAATTGGCCCAGCTCTGGCCATCTAGGGAGTGAACCAGGGGATGAAAGATCTCTCTCAATCTCTCTCTCTCTCTCTCTCTCTCTCTCTAATTTGGCCTCTCTATAACTCTGCTTTTCAAGTAAAAAAAATTTTAAAAAATAGAACAAAAACAAACATACTATATAATAGAAAATGATATATGCTTTAGCTTGCTAGGGCCACCATAACAAAGTACCACCAGTTTGGTGACTTAAACAGCAAAATTTCATTTACTCACAGTTCTGGGGCCTGTAGCCAAGATGAAGGTGTGGTAAGTTTGCTTTCTCTCAAGTTTTTTCTCCTTGGCTTCTGGTTATGTTCTCATATTTTATTTTCCTCTGTGTTACACATCCCTTGTGTCTCTGTCAAAATTTCCTCGTAAAGGAATACCAATCTGATTGGAGTCAATCTTAGTGGATTGATTTTAACTTAAATACCTCTTTAAAGGCCCTACACGCAAATACAGTCCCATTCTGAGGAACTGGAGGAGTGTGTAGAAATTTGGGGAGGGAGAAGAATCAACTCACAAGTATAATATAACTATATAATATAATAATACATTGTAAAACACTCATCCTAGAGCTGTAGGAGGTTCAAGACTCAAGTAAGTGCTACTTCCTCCCTGAAGCTGAAATCCAGGCTATCCTAGAGAAGATCTGATGCTGGTTCACAGGATGGCAGAGATGGCTGTGGTACCCTGTACGTGCAACTTGTCAGAAGTCGACCTTTGGAACTGCTGGAAATTTGTTTTCAGGATGGCAGAAGAAGGCTGTGGATTAAGAAAGAGTTTTGCTGGAGGTGGTCTATTATACAAACACCTGAAGGGGCTTTGTGGGCAAGCCTCTGAAACCACCAGCCACTGGGTACTCACTGGCAGGTCAGCCATAAGCAGCAGCCAAGTGAGCACAAGGAAATCAGGGAGCAAATCCTTTTCCTCTGCAGATCTTCTAGTGGCAAAGCTTCCATGCCAGCTGGCAAACAAAATGTTTCTAAGGGGCCCTCAGAGAGGTCATAAAGGATAAATTTCGTGCTGAGAGTCACCCTAACTACTGTAGATGTGGTTCAAGTGGGTTTAGAAACAGAGATGAGGGTGGTGAGGGAAGTGGTGTTTCACACTGGGAGATAGAGCAAAGAGGGCAGAAGGCTTGACTCTATAGGACAGCGTGGGATTAACAACTAGAAAACAACTCGTTGTCATATCCTCTGAAGTAAAGTGATTGGTTCCTTATTCTAATATTTCCTAAATATCCATGTCAGTTATTGGGTGTCTTTATTAAAAATCTATCTATCTATCTATCTATCTATCTATCTATTTATCATTGATCCATCACCTATCTCCCACAATTTAATATATATATATATATAATTATGCATTTATACTGTGAAAAATAATGAAAATATCATGAGGTGAATTAATGTTGAGTATTAACGTTAAAGGAAGTTATATTTTGTTGACTGACAAAGCACAAATGACCTAATAAGTAAACATTGATGAAAAGGTTTTTCTTTGTTACTACATTTGTTTTTTTCAGATTCATTTATTTGAAAAGCAGAGTTGCAGACAGAGAGGGAGAAAGATCTTCCATTTGCTGGATCACTTCTCAAATGGCCGCAATGGTCAAGATGGACCAGAAAGAAACCTGGAGCGTAGAACTCCCTCCTGGTCTTCCACATGGGTGGTCATGGCTCAGATTTTTGGGTCATCTTCTGCTGTGTTCCCAAATACATCAATAGGGAGCTAGATTGGACACAGAGCATCTAACACTGAAACTTCTCATTTAGGATGTGGCATCTCAGGCAATATCTTTACTTACTGTGCCACAATGCTGGGCCCTGTTACTAATACGTTGAATAAAAGTACTTTTTCATGTTTTGCAAAATTCCTTCATTAGAAGAATGTCTTGACTTCCTGCTCTTCTGTTGACATACCAATATTTTAGTTGCTTCAGAGGATTCTTAAAATCATGTTTCTTGAATTCTGGTTTATATATTTCTCAGGGCCAGGGTATATATCCTAAGGATCTTAAACTGTTCTTGACTTTTTTTTTTCCATTTTGTTCTTTCATTCATGTGATAATGCATTGATAAGAATATAAGCAGATTTTGGAATAATTAGATGCTATTTTAACGGCAGAATATTCCTATGTTGAACATTCAAATGAAAGCAGAGGCACTAAAATCAACCTCACTGACAAAAACAATAGCTTTATTCTGATAACCAATGGATAAGGGAAAAGAACTGTAACAAAATTCATGTACAAGGATGCATGGGTTTCAAATTTTTTGGCATGAAAATAAATTTATTTTTTATTTCATTTTCCATAACCTTTTAAAATACCTCTGTGTGTGTGTGTGTGTGTGTATTTTCCCATGGCTCCGTTTCTCGAGAGAACCCTGACAAAATTTATACCACAGTCATGTCCTTTATAGATGTTAAGATTTAATTAAATAGCCACATTTGAAACTTTACATTTGTTTTAATGTGTATGATGCTGATTTTATAGTTTGTATTTAACTTGTAAAAGTATTTCAACAGTTGTACAAGATATAACTGCATAGGAAATTTGTGACTTCTTATCACTATTTTTTTTAGATTTATATATTTATTTGAAAGGCAGAGTTTACAGAGAGGGAGGGACACAGAGAAAAAGAGGAAGAGAGATATTCCATCCACTACTTTACTCCCTAAATCGCTATAACTACCAAAGCTGGACCAGTCCAAAGTCAGGAGCCAGGGGCTTCTGGGTCTCACACATGGTACAGGGGCACAAGCACTTGGACTATATTCCACTGTTCTCCCAGGTGCATTAGCAGGGAACAATATCAGAAATGGAGCAGCCATGTTGTGAACTGGCACCCATATAGGATGCCTGCATCACAGGCGGCAGCTTAATATGTTATGCCTTAATGCTGGACCTTTCTTATTGCTATTTTATCTTTTTATTCTTAACAATTAAACATTTTTAACCCAAATGTCACCCTCCTGCTACTTTTGCTTTCTAAGGGCAAATTTTTTTAATGATTATCAGGCTTCTATCTTTTCATAGTGGCAAAACTGTAATATTTGTAATATGTCACTAGTTATTTATTTTAATCAGGTGTTATGTATGTAGATATGCTCAGAAATGTATTAAAGAATGTATATTTGAAAGAATTTATGGCCAGTATTTCCTGTTCCATGAATATAATTGCTATAAGAGTTCAATATACTTCATGTCATTTTAATTATAATATCTATCCATAAATTAGCATGCATTACTGTAATCATTTTGTAGGGGAAAAATATAGTCAAAGGAGAGGAGAAAGTTATCTAATTTTGTTGAGTAATGAAGCTCAAAGGAAGAGCTTGTCTCTAAGCTAAATCTATAATTTCAGGTAGGAACTTTCCATGGAAATAAAGATGTAAATAAATGTAAATATGAGGACTTGTGTTTAGTCTATTGTATAAAATGTCTGCTTGCATCCCACATCAGAGTACCTAATACTTGGCTCTGACTTCTGACTAAAGCTTCCTGCCACTCAGATGCTGAGAAGCAGCCCTGATGACTCATCTAATAGAATTCCTGCCACCCAGTGGAAAACCTGGATTGTGTTCCCAGCTCCCAATTTCCCTTCTAGCCTGACTTTAGCTGTTGGGGACATTTGGAGAGTAAATCTGTGAATGAGAGCTGGTGTCTCTTTCTCTCTCTGAAATAAATTTTTGAAAAAAAAATGTAAACAGAAGAACTAGGATGAATGAAGATAATAGGGTGGAAAAAGTATTTCACACATTTCAATTTTGATTATTTTGGCCTAAAAGAGACTATATTTATTAAACAATATGTATGGTGAGAATTTGGAGAGATCAGGACTTTTTAAAAATTGAAGTGACTTCTGAAAAGCTAAAAAACATTCAATCTCTTATTTCAAGTTGTTACTAAAAAAACAAAATGTGATGCTGTAATAAAATCAGTTTGAGGGTCATCAGTAATAATAAAAATGTACCCAACCTAAAATGATTTGCTTAGCCTACAAAGTTAACCCTAAAAAAAGTGTCCTCTTTAAGTCTCATTATTCTCATAAAATAAAGTTTAATTCATAATATATTTTGAGCATTAAACTTAAAAGTACAGTAGGAAGACAAAATAATGAGATGTTTTGAAACTATTAACAATAAAAAGGGTAAAAGATATACTAAATAAACATAAAACACAAAGTACAATAATTATAGTGTATATATTATTAAACATATCAAATTTTATTTATTTATTTATTTAAAAGGCAGAAGGAGAGGGAGAAGAGAGGACAGAGAAAGCATGCTTCCATCTGCTAGTTCACTATGTCCATAATTGAAGGGATGGGCTGAGCCAAATCCAAGAGCTGGGAACTCAATCCACGTCTTCCATATGGGTCTCAGTAACCTGGTTATGTGATCTATCACTGCTGCCTCCAAAGTCTACATTAGTACAGACCTAGAGTCAGGAGCTGGAGTCAGGGGCCAGGGGCCAGGACCAGGCTTTTGGATATGGGACTCAAGTGTCTTAACCCGTATCTTAAGCACTTGGCTAAACACTGGTCTAGCTATATGTATTTTTAATTGCTAAAGGACAAAACTATAAGAAAATGCATGAATTAGAAAATTTAGATGTTAATCAGAAACTTTTAAGTATATAAGGCAGATTCTGTTTAATACAAATAAAATATAAATGAATATATTAATAAATAATATAAATGAATTTATTTATGCATCCAAGAGGATACTTGTCCCAAGGTTAGAGACTGTAATTCATTTGCATTAGGTTGTAGAATTGACTTATTTTAGTTTGCATGCATGTCTTTGAAATTTTCTTGTAGCTTGGAGATGACATTTACCAACCTAATAAAATGCAAAAACCAATTTTAAATATGTGCTACTAGTAAAAAAGTCTCCCCCTTCTATGGATATTTTCCAATGTAGAGTAATCCTAAAAGCTGACATTTCTGAACTCTTTCATATCTTCGTTGCTCCTTTCTAGGAGTGGTGATTCTGGTTTTGGAAGGAGAAGCTAATCATACATACTCAGTCCTCTGCCTTTCTCTCTCTGGGAACACAGTATTTCATGGGGAAGATTTTCTTCCATTTATTCTAATATTACATTCCTTTGTGACTGGAGAAAAGCTGAGTATTGATAAGGTGTCCCGACCCGCGGGACAGCAACTGGGGTCGAGTACCTAGAAGGAGAAATGAGAGGGGCAGGAGACACAAGGATGGCAGCAAGACAAGTGCTGATCAAGCTGCAACTTTATTTTTTGAACTGCTCACTATATATCATTGAGGCATGGGAAAGAGGAAGGGCTTGTCTTCGCTACTGCAGTGCTGACGCAATCAAGAAAAACCCGCGGGGCCCTATTACGGGAAGGGGCCCTGTTACGGGAAGCTACAAGATTAGGGAAGGGGGGTAGGGCGGTTACAGGCGCATGGCTTCTACAAGATTAGGGAGGGGGGCAGGGCGGTTACAGGCGCATGGCTTATAGTACATTTTATCTGACACGCCAGGTTTTTCTATTACCAAGAGGTAAGGCCACCTACTGCATGGTCCCTGACATATCCCCCTTCTTTATCAATTTAAGAAGGATAGCTGTGGTTTAGGCCAAGTTTGACGAACGAGCAGTGCCTGTCTTAGGAATCGACCCGAAACCCTAACACCTCTTACCCGTCGCTGGATATCCTTGCCAGTCCCCAAGGACTCCTGTCTTAGGCGGGTGTGGGTACGGGAAGGTGCCCGTCATTGGCTTACTGCTCATTTTATTGATAGGCCTGGGGCCCTTTCTGGGCTCCCGACTGGACAGCAATGAACGGGGGAAGGTTAGCTGTTGAAAGGACCGTGACCTTATTGGCTATACTTTATTGGCCGGAGAGGGGATGATAAGTTTTCATGGGATCTTGCATGGCTAGACTCTGGTAATGTATTTGAATTGGCCTGGCTGCCAAATTGTCTACTTGTTGTTTGATGAAGGCCACGAGTCTATTGAAGAGACAAGGACCTACAGATAGTATAATAAGTATTCCAGCAAAGGGGCCTAGAAGTGGCAACAAATAGGGAAGCAGTCCATTCCATCCAGTCCAGAAGGGGTTTTCAGCCAGGGCACGTCGACGACGTTCCAGGTCTTCTTGAAGTGTTTTGATTTTATCACGAACAATGCCGGACTTGTTGGCGTAGAAGCAGCATGTTTCCTGTAAAGCCAAACAAATACCTCCCTGTTCGGCAGTAAGCAAGTCTAAGCCTCTACGGTTTTGGAGAACGACTTCCGCTAGGGAGTCAATTTGATCCTGAAGGTCCTGAATGGTGGTGGATAGGGTTTGTACATCATTAATAAGCTGTTGGGACAATTGTCTATATTTGTGGACCGCAATTCCTAGTCCTGTTGAACCTGTAACCATCGCTGAGGAGATTCCCAATGTAGCTATTAAAGGAATAAATTGAACAGCTCGTTTCGGTCGCCCCGCAATATAATCAAAGGAGGGGATGGGAACAGGGGTATCTCCCGAAATGATTTCAATATTGGGGAAAAGCGTAGCATGTGCGCAATTACCGCTCCAATTTGCTGGTAGGACAGTATAGGCTAAATTATCCTTGCATACAAATACGGTGGAATTGGGGGCGTAAAGAGGGAAATCTATTGTTTCATTATCTGTACAAAAGGGAGCGAGGCCTACATCAATATTAAAGGAATTATTAAGGGGAGGTTTATAAAGGCAAGTGATGTTTTCAGCTGGGTAAGGAAGAACAGGAAAGGGATGTGTAGGCTGAGCGTTAGAGGAATCATTAAACATAGAGGTACTATTAAGCGGTAAAAATACGGCAAGAGGAAGGGGGGGTCCCTGGCGCAGACAGAGCCAACAGCTGTTTGCAAGGGAGGGGTTAGAGATATTAAGTAATTTATGGGACTCGGTGAGGATATCGGCGGTGTTGGCATCTAAGCCTTCCATTCCTCGAGATCGGATGTTAGCCAGAGGGTGGTATTGGAGAGAAGGATAAAGGCTTTCGAATGCGGTTTCGAGCATCTTTTGTGTTTTTAACCTGGTAAGTGTGTCCTGAGGGCCACCACCATCAGACACTCCCACAGGGGCTGCAGGGTACCAGCAGGCCACTTGTCCCTTAGGGGGGCAGGGAGGAGAGCTGAGGCGTGAAGACGATAAGTCTCCTCCAAATATTCCCCCATGATCTCCTGTTATAGTGGCAAACAATAAATGTTTACTCCCCTCATTACAGGTTTGATACTGAGTATAACAGGAGGAGTGCACAGAGTAGTGGATAGTACTATTGCATTCTGATGGGCATTGATCCTCAGGGCGGGAAGAGTCTAGTTTAGGTTTGAGAGTACACTGCCATTTGGAATCTGTGGCAGCCCGATATGCAGTTTTATCTCCACAGTCATGTGTAAAATGAGGCTTACGATTGAGGACTCGGGATCCATAGGAGGTTGATGTTTGTGGGAGTAATACTGTTATGCCCCCCGAGCAGGTACAAGGGTTATGCTGTTGAAGGAGTTTTTGAATGGCCTGAGGGTTGTCAAACCCTGCAAAGACTGGTGGAGCCCAATGGATGGTGTAGATTGCCATTATCAGGAGAGCAAGGAAGAGGGACATTTTGTTAGGGCCCTTCAGAGGGGTTAATCAGTGAGCCCTCAGGAAATGTGGTAGGGGAAGAGCGAATAGAGAGAAGATAAGATACACAAATAGCAACAATGGCAACAATACCGACAATAACAAGGAGTCCTGTAATGAGTCCCAGTAGAGTCCAGCCGGGTCTTTTTATTCCTGTAAACACAAGGGGAAAATATCCTCAGGGCCAGATGTAGGCTCTGGTGTAGGGTTAATATTAGAAGAGTTTGACGAATTAACTTGTTTAACTAATCTTTCAGGCAGCCATCTGGGTGCCGATTGCTTTTGATCCAGGATGCAGGCTGAGCCGCGGCCCCAGATAAGTACTGGATCTGGGCCATGCCAGCTGTTGGTGAGGGGGTCTCGCCACATCACCATAGGTGGAGCCGTATTAGGGGAAGGGTGCCAGTGACGGTCAGCAGCGGAATGACCATTATTATCCAAAGTTAAAAAATTTGTCACAAAAAGCGCATGATTTAAGCGATCGCGGGGAGAGGTAAAAGAGAAGGAAGTGGCTTTAAGCCGAGTGAGCCAAGTTTTTAATGTTTGGTGGGCTCTCTCAACTATTCCTTGTCCCTGTGGGTTATAGGGAATGCCTGTAGCATGGCTAACATGGAGCGCTTCACAGAATTGTTTAAACTTAGTGCTGACATAAGCAGGACCATTGTCTGTTTTAATTTTAGCAGGTTTTCCCAGGACAGAAAGGGCAGTGACAAAGTGTGAGATGACATCCCTAGCAGCTTCTCCTGAATGGGGGGAAGCAAAGATAAAACCACTATACGTGTCTATAGACACATGGAGATACTTTAATTTGCCAAATTCTGGGAAATGCGTGACATCCATTTGCCACAACTGATTAGGGAGAAGACCACGCGGATTGACTCCTAAATGCGGTACAGGGAGGCTTGTGATGCATGTGGGACATTGTTTTACTATTTCACGAGCCTGATCTCGTGAAATCTTACAAAGTAAACGGAGGGATTGAGCATTTAGGTGATGTAACTTATGTAATTTTTGAGCTTCTTGTACTGATCCCATAATTATGGGGAAGGCAAGCCTCGTAGCTGCATCTGCCTGGGCGTTACCTTCTGATAGTGGCCCTGGTAGGTTTGTGTGTGCCCTGATATGTCCCAAGTAGAAAGGCTGTTGTCTCTTGTGAATTAACTTTTGAATTTGTGCAAATAAGGGCGTAGCGTTAGAAGTTGTCTTAAGAAAAGGGGAAGTTTCGAGTAACGGGATAGATTGAGCCACATATGCACTATCAGTAAAGATATTTACAGGCTGATCGAAAAATTGTGTAAAGACTTGAAGTACGGCATACAGTTCAACCAACTGAGTTGACTGATAAGATGTTTTAAATACATGAGAACGGTTATTTGCCACGAAGGCGGCCATCCCATTGGAAGATCCATCTGTAAACACCGTGACAGCCTTTGGAATGGGGTTACTTTTTGTAATTTTTGGGAAAATGAAGGAATAGGACTGGGCAAACTGTAGTACCGGGTCATCAGGGAGGTGATTGTCAAGAATCCCCATAAAGCCTGACATGGCTATTCCCCAGTCGTCAGATGTTTGAAGAAGGAACTGGGTCTGTTCTTGAGTATATGGCACTATTATTATATCGGGATCCTTTCCAAAATACTGGCGGGAAAGGGAGCGAGCCTTAATGATTAATGAAGTGGTTTGGGAAGAGTATACAGAAATTACCTTAGACGAGGAGGTGGGGAGATGGACCCAGAAAAGAGGTTGACCCTTTTTACCAGGTGTGAGGGCCTTTTGCCAAAACACTCCAGTGGGCGTGTGTGGCGTGGCTAAGACAATAAAAGTTAAAGGGAGGGTATACGAAATTTGAGAGACAAATTGTTGGCTGATGGCTTGTGTTACTTGGTTTAACGCCTCTCTCGCAGCCGGGGTGAGTTCACGGGGGGAAGAGGGATCTGAGTTTCCTCGAAGGATGTCGTAAAGGGGCAAGAGAGTGTTGTTAGGGACCTTTATATAGGGCCTGAGCCACTGAATATCTCCTAAAAGTTTTTGAAAGTCGTTAAGGGTATGGAGGCAGTCTAAGCGAAACTGGATGCGAGGCACGAAAACCTCGTTTTGTTGTAATTTTAAGCCTAAATAGGTAAAGGGGTCTTGTAACTGAACCTTATCAGGGGCAATTTGTAAACCAAGGGCGAGAAGGGTTTTAGTAAGGTCCGTGAAGCAACGAAGTAGGTTTGATTTATTTTGGGCTGCCAATAGAATATCATCCATATAATGTAAAATATAAAGATGTGGCCAGCGTAAACGAATTGGGTCTACTGCTTGTGCCACAAATTTTTGACAAAGGGTGGGGCTATTGGCCATTCCTTGGGGTAAGACCTTCCATTGAAATCTTTGCATTGGTCCCTGGAAGTTAACACGGGGAAGGCTAAAGGCGAAGAAAGGACGGTCATCAGGGTGTAAAGGAATAGTAAAAAAGCAATCCTTAAGATCTATAATTATTTTAAAATAACCATTTGGAATGGCTACAGGGGTGGGGATGCCAGGTTGGAGGGCACCCATGGGTGCCATGACCTTATTAACGGCACGCAAGTCCTGTAAAAGGCGCCATTTGCCAGATTTTTTCTTTATGACAAAAATGGGTGTATTCCAGGGAGAATTAGAAGGCTCTAAGTGTCCAGCCTCGAGCTGCTCCTGTACAAGCGCTGTAGCGGCATTTAGTTTTTCTTGAGTAAGCGGCCACTGGTCCACCCAAACAGGAGTTTGAGTATTCCATGTGATTTTATCTGCATGGGGTACAGGAAGGCCAGTGGCCGTTGCTAAAAATCCGAATATCCGAGCCCGTGTTTATCTGTTTTAGAGGGAGTTGTAATGGGTTGAGTTATGCCCTGTCTTGTTTTTCCAAGTCCCGTGCCAGGCACATAATCCATGCGCAGCATTTGTTGTGTGACCACGTTACTAGGGCTGCACAGGATAACTTCCATTTGGGAGAGAATGTCACGTCCCCACAGATTAACAGGAAGGCCTGGTAATACAAAAGGAGTTACAGTGCCCTGATTGCCTTCACTATCCTTCCAGTGTAATACCTTTGAGCTGACTTGGGGGTTATTAGATTGGCCTATACCTTGTAAGTCAGTAGAAGATGCGGTCAGCGGCCAGTGGGTGGGCCAATGATCTTGAGATATGACCGTGGCATCCGCCCCCGTATCTAGAATGCCCTTAAAATCCTTTCCTTCAATAGTAAGGGTTAGTGTAGGTCTATTTTTTGTGATTGGCTGGACCCAATAGGCATCCGAGGAGCCCAAAGGGGTAATGCCTCGGGGCCTGGAGGAAATTGAGGATGTATTTTTAGTAATTAAAGGCATAAGAATTAGTTGTGCTAGGCGGGTGCCCTGTGGAACGGCAGCCACTCCGTTAATAGCGGCTGCTAGAATCTTTATTTGTCCGGTAAAATCACCGTCAATAATGCCAGGAAAAACTTGAATGCCCTTAAGGGTGGCTGATGCTCTACCAAGAATAAGAGCACAGGTACCCGAAGGCAGAGGGCCCCACACCCCTGTAGGGATAATTTGTGGGCCCTGGGTGGAATCTAATATTGTATCGGAGGCGGCACAGAGGTCCAGTCCTGCGCTACCTGGGGTTGCTCGTTGGAGGGAAGTAATTGTTGAGGCATTTGAGGAACTTGTTGTTGGGCTTGGGCCTGAGGAGGGACAAACCGTATCGCCCCAGGGTTTGTCCTTGGATAATTTGGGGCCAGGGGCTGGCCCCTCTGGGAGTTTCCCGGCAGCCTAGGAGGGAGGGGCTGGCCTGAAGAATTAGTCTTTGACCTACATTCATTTGCCCAGTGATAACCCCTATGGCATCGAGGGCACAGGGTGGAAGGAAGTGGCCTACCTGGAGGGGATGGGGTTATATTTTGTGCCATAGGCCTGGTTGATGAGGCAGTGGGACAATCACGGGCAAAATGTCCAGGCTGTTTACAAGCATAGCAAGTGGAGGTTTTTGCGGAGGGGTTGTGAGCCGATTTAAATGCAGCTCCGATAGCCAGACCCATAGCGTGGGCTGATCCCACGCCAGCGCAGAGCCTCACGAATTCTGAAAGGTCATTTTTATGTTTATGAGGCCGAAGAACGTCCTTACAAACTGGATTGGCGTTTTCAAAGGCAAGGTGTGTAACGAACGCGCTTCCACTCTCTCCCGGGCCGACGAGTCTCTCAGCTGCCATATTAAGGCGCGAAACGAAATCACTATAAGGCTCGTCGGGCCCTTGTTGAACTTTAGCTAAAGAGGCGGTGACCGCTCCTCTCTGAGGGAGTTTTCTCCATGCCCCCATGCCGGCAGTGCTAATTTGTGTTAGTAACCCAGTAGGGAATTGGGCTTGTAAATTATTGGAGTTATACGGGGGATCTCCCAAAAGTTTTTTGAGGGTCCAATGTTTTGATGAGACTTTAGTAAGGTTTTGTTGAGCTAACTCTTTACAAATTTGAACATAATCAGCCCTCCACAGGACGTAATCACCCCCGCTGAGAGTGGCTCGGGCAAGAAAATCCCAATCATTAGGCGTGAACCAGCGGGTTTTTTGGTTTTCTAATAAGGCCTGAGTGTACGGGGCGGTGGGGCCGTATTGGGTGCAAGCTGTTTTAAGTTTTTCAATAAATTTGAGACTAAGCCTTTTGTAAGATGACGGTTGTCCATCTCCCGGTCCCTGATGGGGGGCCTGATCCTCTCCCTCTGACCCCGGATCCTCACTGTCTTCCTCATGTTGGTGGGGTGAATTATCCTCATCCTCATCTTCCCCATCAGTGGTAGGGTCGGACTGGCCTTGGGCTTGTCTCCTGGTTACAGGGAAAGCCAGAAGGGGTTGGGTTTTGGGCTTGGTGTTATTTTGCTTAGATCGTGGAAGGGGTCGTTCCAAGGCGAGATGGCGGAGCTCATCATCGAGGGTTCTTAGTTCTTTAAGGAGCTGGATGTGCTCCCGCCTGGCTTGAAGTGACTGCCGCAGAGCCGACAAGTCAGGTATAGGTGGGTTAAGATCGTGGAAGGAGGGGGCGCAAACGGTAAGGGGTAGGTGAGGATTATATGGCGGGGGTTTAGGGGGATCTGGGGCACTATGGGCAGTCTCCTCTCTCTCTTCAAAGGCTGACCGGTCTCAAATAACAGGATATAATTGGCCCGTCTTGTTGGAGAGGGAAGGGGTGGGCTCCTCGATCACATCTGGGGGGTCATCTGGGGTGCCATTATTAGAAACAGGGGGCATATCTAGAATGACAGAAGGGCATCTAGAGGGGGGTTGGGAGCATCGCCGTAGCGTCTGCTCGCCTTCCCTCACCAGGGCGTCGACAGCTTTATCTGTATGCCGGGTTTTTATAATATCATTAATTAGATTCCAATATGAAAAGATGGTAATAGGCACCTTGGCAGGGCCAAAAGTCTCATGGAAATCTTTTAGACAACTTCCAACTCTATTCCACTTAACCTCGTCAATTGTGCCTTCCTTGGGAAACCAGGGACACAGTCTTTCTATATGATCAAAAAACACTTTTAAATCTTTCTTTTTAACCCGAACTCCTCGTGTCTTGAGAGTATCTTTGAGGCTTTTAATGAACATTTCCCGTGACGATAATGCCTGCCCCATGGCTGTCACTTACCTTGCGCCGTCTTCGCTCCTCAGCGTCGACCGATGCTGATGATCTCGGGTGGGCAGTTCCGAGCTGGTCGCACAATCACTTGGATCCAAGTTTTCCTCCTGGAAGGCGGCGTTTCTCCAATCTTACAGGCACTTCGAGCCCCAAGGGCCACACTCGAGCCCCACGTTGGGCGCCAGATGTCCCGACCCGCGGGACAGCAACTGGGGTCGAGTACCTAGAAGGAGAAATGAGAGGGGCAGGAGACACAAGGATGGCAGCAAGACAAGTGCTGATCAAGCTGCAACTTTATTTTTTGAACTGCTCACTATATATCATTGAGGCATGGGAAAGAGGAAGGGCTTGTCTTCGCTACTGCAGTGCTGACGCAATCAAGAAAAACCCGCGGGGCCCTATTACGGGAAGGGGCCCTGTTACGGGAAGCTACAAGATTAGGGAAGGGGGGTAGGGCGGTTACAGGCGCATGGCTTCTACAAGATTAGGGAGGGGGGCAGGGCGGTTACAGGCGCATGGCTTATAGTACATTTTATCTGACACGCCAGGTTTTTCTATTACCAAGAGGTAAGGCCACCTACTGCATGGTCCCTGACAATAAGGGAAGATGTTTGTTTCATTAATGGTGTTCGAGCATTTGGAGAGTAAAATCAACATAACGCACAGGGTTTTGCTTGCAAATTCACTGGGCACTGAACTTTAGTGCATATGCAGTGTTTTGACTTTGATAATGTCGAGGCTACTTTTGAGCAGGTTTAGGCATCTAGCATTATATTATTTAAGTTATAGTTGATGAGCTATTTTTATTAGAGACTTTGCTGTTTATATAGAGTAGGTCTGCTCATACCAGAGATAATTTATAGTTCTTTGAACACAGAAGAAAGTGTTCAGCCTGTGGTTAAAAAACCTACGTACCATTTTGGAGTGCCAGGGTTTGGCATATGTCTGTGACTTCTGGACTTCTGACTCCAGCTTCCTGTCAATGCCAATGGGGACAACAGTTAGTGACTGTTGAGTTCCTTTCAGCCATGTGGGAGACCTGGGTTTTGCTCTGGCTCCCAGCTTCAATCCTCCCATCCCTCCAAGCTGTTGCTGTTGTAGGCATCTGGGGAGAGAACCACCTGGTGGGATCTCTCTCTCTTTCTCACTCTGTGTGTGTGTGTGTATGTGTGTTCTGTATTTCGAATTAATAGATCTTTTTAAAAGTTTTTTTTTTTTTATAAAAAATGTTGGATTTAAAGATATCCATTCTTTTAAGACAAGGCATAAGGGTTTCTACCAGGAACTGACCTTAAGCAAAGGTTAAAGATAGTTCCAATTTTGCTTCTAATCTCTTGTGCCATAGAAAATGCGCAAGTCTTGGTTAGCAACACAGTGACCAATGGACTCAGCAAAAACAAAAAATCAATCAATAAGCCGAAACCAATGTATAATTAACTATATATGGGAGATGCAGAGGTTAATATTGAAATATATGGATTATGGTCCAGTATCCATGAGTGAACATCAAAAGGATTTTAAGATTCTGGGAGGTCACAGAAACCATAGGACAAATGAAGTTAATCCAAGTATTCAATTATAGGAATTTAATTTTCCCATACTCAGGTTTTGTACTTATTTACTATACTGAAAGTCTCAATAGTTTTATGTGCATTTTATAGTTTTAATGAGATTTTACCTTTACTTATTTAGTGCAAAGCTTTAACAGTTAATTTTAAGAGGAATGTTCCAAAATCCAATCTGTTTTATAAAGGCTTTTAAATTAATTAAATGGCGAGGACAGAGGTAGACAGAGAGAGAGAGAGAGAGAGAGAGAGGGAGAGAGAGAGGTTCATTCCACTGGTTCACTTACCAAATGCCCATAAGGGACGGGTGGGGGGAACAAAGTTGGGATCCAAAATGAAATCTAGGTCTTTCACATTGGTGGCATGAACCCAACTGCTTAGCCCACCACTGGTGCCTAACAAAATCTACATTAGTAGGAAGCTGGAGTCAAGAGCTGTAGGCACACAATGAATCCAGGTACTACAACATAGAATGAGGGCATCTTAATTGGTGTCTTAACCAGGCACATTAGCGGGGAGCTGGATAGAAAGTAGAGCAGCTGGGAATGAACCAGTGCCCATGTGGGATGTCAATGTCACAGGTGGCAGCTTAACCTACTATGCCACAATGCCAACACTCGACCCCCACCTCTTGAACACATCCATCAACATCAACCCTTTTCCATTCCAGGTAGATTTTGTGTTACAGGAGCAGGACAGTGGTGAAGGAGGGTAAGGTAACAATTTGAGTTTATCAGCCACATTTTTAACAAGCCTTGTTAGGAAGAGAAAATATGAATTAACCAATCTGCACATCACTCCCTTTGAAGACAGATTGTTTTTCAGTCATGACAATTCTGCTTCTCCCACACATTCCTACTCTTCCAACCCTTGCGAGATCTAAGAGCATCTTGCATCAGATGAAATACTTTTGGTTGAAAATTATCAAAATCAAATTAAAAATTATTTCAGTTTTACAGGGGGGACTTACAGACTTCTGTACCTGAAATCTCAGAAATAATTTGGGTTTAAAATATCATTGATTTGGGGTTTTGTGGGGCACCAGAAGTTTTGATTTTCTCTTTTTCTATAGTCTGCTTTTGTAAGGTTTGCTACATGAATCCCTTTTGTAGCTCACCCTGCAGTTATTAACTTTCCCTGTCTGATTTGAAAGTTTCCAGAGACTTAAAATTTCCACATGTTGTATTAGTAAGGTTTTCTTTACTTAAAAAAAATTTTAAAGATTTTTATTTATTTGAAAGGCAGAGTTACAGAAACAAAGAGAGAAAGAGAGAGCGAGCTAGCTTCCATTTGCTGGTTCACTCCACCAAATGGCTTCAAGGGATAGGGCGGGGCCAGGCTGAAACCAGGAGTCCAGAACTTCTTCTAGGTTCTCCACGTGGGAGCAGGACTCCAAGCACTTGGACCACCTTCTGCTGCTTCCACAGGCACATTAGCAGGGAAGTGAATTGGAAGAGGAGCAGCCCAGACTCCAACCGGCGCTCATATGTAATGCCAGCACAGGCGCCACAGGTAGCAGATTTACTCGTTATGTGACAGTGCTGGCCCACAACTTTTCCTTCCTTTAACTACAATACCCAACAGGAGCTTCTTGGCAAGGGTTTGTTTTGGCTTACAATTTGGAGGAATGGGGTGGTCACGTTAGTCTGGCTTCTGGTAGAGGCCGACCAAGTCAGACTAGTGTAGAGGGCTGATCACATGGTAAGACATGAAGAAGAGAGAGCACCTAGGCTGAACTTGGCTTCAATAACCATCCCTTTCACAAGACTACCTTGACTTAAAGACCTCTGCAGCACCTCTCAGAGGCCACAGGGAATACATCAATCTTTAACATTAAGATTTGAGAATTTCAACATCTGCATGAATTCAATCCCTCTATTCAATCCCAAATCAAAATATTGTGCCTCTGGTTCCCCAAAACTAGTGCTCTTGTAGACAACATAAAATCATTTCATCAGCCAGGCAGATAACTAGGCAAGAGCAACTATGGAGAGGCCACAGGACCCTACTCTAGTTGTTGATGGTAACAGAAGCCTCAGGCATTCTTGCTCATTGCCCAAAAGATAGATAAGCACTGGAATTTATTCCTTGCCCTTGAATCTCAATTGGGTCTCACTCCCTATTGTCTTCATACCCACCTTGCATTTTTTTCCAGGTTCCCAAGGCCCTGCCCAGTTCCAGGAATTCACCTCTGTCTGTTTGCACTCTACCTTCGCCTTGATCCCTAACCATCCTAAAATATAAAAAAGGCTCCATCCCTGGGGTCCAGGGCCTTCTGCCACGTGTTCCCTCAATGTGCACTGTAGGACCCCAAAAATTGGTGTCCTATAGAGAGAGACCCCCAGAAGCACGAATTCCAGTCCAACCGATGCAATAAAAGCAAGAGGAAGTTTATTACATCTGCGCAGATGGGCCAACTCTAAGCACAACAACACTCTCTGGTGCAGTGTGAGAAGAGAGGCGGCAATCATCAACCGCACAGCGTATTTAAGATTGAAAACCACAATATTAGCATATCTCCATAGCATGACACAAAGAATCACAAGATAAACCACAGCATGACAAACCATCATAAGATGCATGACAAACTTCCAGGGTGAGGGGACAGAAGACCTTGAGTAGGCATAAACACGGGGTCATCATAACCAAAAACTCAACATAGCTCCTAAAATAATTATCACATGCTCCATTATCTCATAAAAGCATTAGCACATTCATCACATGTTACCAAATCAGCTAGCACAGTCATCACATATTACAAGGTCAGCTAAAGTCTAGTTATCTTAAACAAAATGCATTTTGCAAGCCAAAGCATTTTGCACAGAAGCAAAATATGCAGTTAGCTCAAGCAACTTCATTTTAACCCTTTCTATCTTAATTTTACATTCCAATTTAACCCCATCCTATCTTAATTTCACATTCCAATTTAACCCCGTCCTATCTTAATTTCACATTCCCCCCTTTTCTTTTGGACAAATTTTAATCTTAAAATTTAAGTGAAATTATGGGGATAAGTTATACCATTTGCACCGCAGCCAGCCATTAATATTAGATCCAAGGGGCAGGGACACTGTCGGTGCGAACAATGCAGGTGGGGCGGCGCCGGTTCAGTACGAGAATCAGCTGCTGCCGCTCCTGCTCCAGCTCCCTGACCTGTATCTTTAGTACCGCGTTTCTGAACTCCAGCCGCTCAAACTCCCGCTGCAGGGTCTCCGTGCGCTCCTTCCTCCGGGCCCACACCGCCTTGTTCTGTTCCAAGCGCCTTTTCCTCCGCTCCTCCTGTTCGTCGAGCTTACTTTTTACAGGTTGGGGCCTCTTGTCCAGGTTTACCTCGTCTTTCTCATGCTCCGCCTTCTTTACCACTTCTTTCTTTCTTAAGTCCTTGGTGGTGACCTCGGTGCTGATGTCCACGGCTGCGTCAGGCATGCCCAGCTTTATCTCCAGCAAGGGCACGATTATGGTCCCAATGCATTTCAGCTCCTTTACGATCAGAGCCGAGCCAGGCCGTCCGGTCAGGGGGTCTTGCCCTGGCAGAGAGCTCGTGGTCACAAAAGGGTCTGAAATCATAGCAGGCCGGCCAGGCACAGGATCTGAAACGAGTGTGGGAGCACAAAACTTTTTCTTTATCCTGCAACAAAGGAGGGGAGCCGGGTAGGAATACTAAACAGTCTTAAAGAGTCCCATCCCGAGCGGATTCCAAGAGCCACTCCCCTCAAGATAAGACTCTTAAAAGACCGTCCAGTTGTAGCTTTGGTGTTGTCCAAGTTTAAGCTGATAGGCGGCAGCCGGCCGCCTCCCCATGCGCCCACCAAATCCGCTGCCAGACACAGGTTTACAGGCACATCTCTGTGCCCTGCAGCAGATTCTATGAGCACAAAAGCAAGTCTACAGGGTAGGGGAAGTATGTTCCGCGGGATAGAAAAATTACACAAAGGCATCAGAATTTAAAAACAGAAAATACAACAGAGACAAAAACAGAAAGCACATCATACAAATTTGGATCAATACCCGGTGCCTGTTCAGCTGAATCGACCCAAATACTTTTACACACCCTCTTCGACTTACTGTAAACATTTTACCATTTTCATTCTAGTCTAAACTAGCCATCCGGATTTAGAAACCATGTCCTTTCCTTTAGCCCTTTTTACCAACGATACTCTTTTCTTTTATGTCCTTAACTTTTAATTTCTGTACTGACCAATGACAACAAATTTATAATAGCTTTCAAACACCTGCGCAGGATATCCAGCTCCTGCGTGAGCTGCCTCACGCGGCTGCGCAGCTGCTCATTTTCTGCCATGTACTGTTGCATCTCCAGGATGCGCCGCTTGGTCTTGTCCCTGCTCTTGCGCACGGCGATATTGTTGCGCTCCCGCCGCAGCCGGTATTCCAGGCTGTCCTTTACTTCCTCCTTGTCCTCCTGCGAGGGGTCAGCCGGGGAGGGCGCCTTGAGGGGGCTGTTGGGGGGCACGATGGTGGCCACGGGGGCCTCGGGGACGCCCAGGGGCTGGCCTGGTGCCGTCAGGGTTGGGGGCAGGTGCACAGGGGGCACAGTGGTGGCCAAGGGGGCCTCGGGGACACACAGGGGCTGGCCTGGTGCCGTCAAGGTCGGAGGCAGGTGCACAGCCATCTGCCCGCAGTGTGCCACCTGGTACTGCAGGGGATTATAGCTGCCCCGGCTGCCACCTCGGCTGCCCTCTGGCCCCCGGAGTTTCTCCCGGAGCTTCTCCTTCACAGCCCCAGTCCCAGGGTCGTTGTTAGGTGCCGACTCCATGCCAGAGAGGTCGGAGAGCAAAGCTGGGGACTGCTCCTCTTGGAAGCCTTCGAAGCCCCGGGAGGCGAACATTTAAGCAAAGCCTGGCGGGGTAGGGAAGTTGCAAAAGAATTACAACCGATCTACCGCGAGTGTGGGTTTCCATACGCAGTTTATATACAGAAGCCTGAACGCAGCGCAAGTCAGCACTGCCCAATTTGTTATAGTGCTGTGCCTGTCGCTGCATCCACGCCCCCGCATCCAGCCCAGACTAGATCAATTGGGAAAACAAATATAGTCTAACACCCATGGTATTATAATCCCCCAAATAAAAACCGTCGGCGACACCTCGACCCAGTCCCCAGTGCCAGATCTCCGTTATGGTCAAAACCTCCCCTAACTGAATAAAGCTTTCTTTAGCTAGACCCCCTGCACCCTGGCCACCTCTGGCTTGCCCGGGAGACAAAGCTGGGTCCATTATCTGACCCCAGTACCTTTGGTTGTCCAAATCGGGGAAACATTGGCGCTTCGTCGGAAAAGCCTTTGTCTGTTCTGAGTTCCCCATGGGTAGTGGCGAAAGCGTACCTGCTGTTCTTGTGCATTTTCACCCACTCCTATTTCTTGGCTGCACGGAGTGCTTGGTTCATAGCGATCAGCTCTGCCTGCCGAGCAAAGTTCTCGGAAGGGGGGTTGGAGATAGAAACCCATACCACTGACCTCGTTCGACCGCCTCTCACTGTTGTCCCCGTTGTACTCCGGAAGCTAGGGGGATGTCGGCTCACGTGGGCCCGTCCCGGACACCGCAGGAGGTGATAGAGTATTATCCACAGGAACCTGGGCAGGGCCTGCATTCCCAACAATATCCCCAGCCGTGTGACGGACCACACATATCCCAGCGAGGGAGGAGCCGCTGTCGCCCAGCCTCACCACTCCGCTGCTGCCGTCTTTCCTCTCGCTGGCTTGCAGAGGCCGTTTTTGGTCAGTTCAGTCCCGTGTGGCAGACGTGCACCACTGGATTTCCGTTGTTAGTCGGATCTTAAGCAAACCTGTCCTTCTGGGCACTTCTCTGTGCTTTTGTCGGTCTCCCGGGGTCCCTGCCTATTCTGATTTTCCCTTACTCTGCTTCCCTTGAACTGTGGTGGCCAGAATCCTAATTAGTTTCTGTTTCTTAGCCCATCTTAAACTTCCCCTTTTGTTTTTAACTAAATAACTTTAACCCCTTCAGCTAATCTCTTCAGGAGAGTCTGGCAGTAGAGTCTGAGTCTCCTACAAAGTTTCATTTAAGTATAGTAAAATTAATGTTAGTAAAACAGGCCCTGCAAGTCCTGTCAGGGCTTGTGATCCTAGTTATATGGAGGAGGAGGACGGCCAGTTAGAACGGGCCGGGGGTCCTTCCTCCTCTATCTTTTCTTACGCAGTCTTCAAAAGGCAAAAGATCTTCCTGCTCGCCTGGGAGAGCTAAGGGTTTTTCAGGTTTGAGGGTGTCCAATTCCTGCAATGGGTAGAGGGTTGAAGTAGGGTTTTTGCCCTGGTCTGCAAGTTCCGATACTAGGGGTGTTGCGGGTAAAATCGGAGGGGGTTTGGGGCTCGACGCCACCCCCAGAGCAACTGCTGACAATTCAGAACTGGGCTTCATTCTCAGGGCGGCGGTGGGTATAGCAGGATCGAGCTCTGCCACCGCCCTGTTAGAAAGGAGGAAAGGTTTTACCCAGTCTGGGGGGTTTTTCGCCAGGTCCTCCCACACAAAGATGTAGGGCACTTGTTTCGGGCGCCCTTCTTTACCTCCCTTGCAGACCTGGCTCTTCACCTGTAAGATAATTTGAGAGTCAAAAGTCCCATCCCGTGGCCACCCGATGTTTAAGGCTGGCCACTCGGACGTACAAAAACTTGTCCAGTTCTTCTTCTGCACTCTTATAGACAAGTTTTGGGCCCGCTCCCGGACCTCTTTCCAATGACCTAGAGTAAGACTCAAAGGTGTAGTTAATTCCTGTCCCATGTTGGAGGGGAAAGGCAATTAAGGTTAGTATATTAAAACACAGAAAACAACCACAAGACTCACAAATCACAAGACTTCACAAAGACACTGCGCACAACACTGGAACGAGACCTGCGCGCCCTAATGAGACGAGACCTGCGCGCAACAAAACTGAAACCAAAACGGGAGTGGCTGCTGCCACCAGCTCTTCTCCCGGGAAAGAAACCCTACTGAATCCTAACCAGAGCTTCCGATGAGAGCGAAGCGGCTGCCACCCGCCACGCTCCCCAGGTAAGCTTAGTGATGGGAGCGAAGCGGCTGCCACCCGCCAGGCCCCCCCAGAATACCGCCAATGGAGCGTCCTCCAAGGGCCTGAGCCAGGGGTCTTGACACGTCTGTCCTTCCTACTACTGGCTCTTTTCAGATACAGGTCCTGCAGGCACAATCTCAGTAAAACATGAACCTCCGGTACGTCAAGCGCCCCGGGAAAAAATAAAAAATCAACAAAATCAACAGAACACAAAAGAAAAACACTTAAAACAGCAAAAACTTACCTCCGATTGGAAAATGGAGCGTGGGTCTGGGGTCTCCAAATCCCGGACGAGCCCCCAATGTAGGACCCCAAAAATTGGTGTCCTATAGAGAGAGACCCCCAGAAGCACGAATTCCAGTCCAACCGATGCAATAAAAGCAAGAGGAAGTTTATTACATCTGCGCAGATGGGCCAACTCTAAGCACAACAACACTCTCTGGTGCAGTGTGAGAAGAGAGGCGGCAATCATCAACCGCACAGCGTATTTAAGATTGAAAACCACAATATTAGCATATCTCCATAGCATGACACAAAGAATCACAAGATAAACCACAGCATGACAAACCATCATAAGATGCATGACAAACTTCCAGGGTGAGGGGACAGAAGACCTTGAGTAGGCATAAACACGGGGTCATCATAACCAAAAACTCAACATAGCTCCTAAAATAATTATCACATGCTCCATTATCTCATAAAAGCATTAGCACATTCATCACATGTTACCAAATCAGCTAGCACAGTCATCACATATTACAAGGTCAGCTAAAGTCTAGTTATCTTAAACAAAATGCATTTTGCAAGCCAAAGCATTTTGCACAGAAGCAAAATATGCAGTTAGCTCAAGCAACTTCATTTTAACCCTTTCTATCTTAATTTTACATTCCAATTTAACCCCATCCTATCTTAATTTCACATTCCAATTTAACCCCGTCCTATCTTAATTTCACATGCACACAGGCAGTTGGTCACCCACCTCTACAAATTTATTTTCTCTGAATAAATTCATTCTGCCTGTAAATTTGTGCACTGCCTCCTCTCTATTCTGTGCCTCTTTTCCTAACATGTATGGTGCCCTATGTGAGGAGGAACCAATCTGCAACTCTCTTCCTAACAGTTGTGACACCTAGTACCCTGCTTTCCACATTGACCCTACCCAAGACTGCTAACAGTGCAGTTTAACTTATAATAAAGTATCCTGATAACATGGGTGGTGAACCAAATCAGAAAAATCACTTCCCACTGTGAGATGCAGGGCTCCAGCTCCAAAGCAAATACTTGGCCTCTCATTTTATTGTTTGAAATCTCCGTGAAAGCTGCCATGATGCTGTAACTGCTACATTCTGCAATGACTCCCATACCAGCACCACGTGGACGATGCCACAGTCTGCCACCAGCATAAGCCACTGCAGAGCTTGCCTGAGTCAGGGCTGCAGTGACCTCTGGGAACATTGCAGACAAGCCAGCATGCAGAACTGGCCCTGTGGTCTCTAGAAATCCTTTTGGCTTTAAGAGCCTCTGGGCCTAAGGTGGGAGGGTCAGCCTCAAAGATCACTGAAATGCCCTTGGGATATTCCCCTCATTGTTTTTGCTCATGAGCATGACTCCCTTTTACCTGAACCAACCTCTTTAGAAAGTGGTTTCTCCACTTCACTTTCCAGTACTGAACAAGATTTTTCTTCATTCCTTCTGTGGCCAGGTTGTGAATTTTCCAAATCTTTCTACTTTGATGCCTTTGTTCCTGATTGTCCTTTTAAAACTATCTCACAGCAGCTAATATCTCCCACGCTGCAGCCTGAATCTATTGCTGTCTTGTAATCCCCTCTACCAAAAAAAGCAGTCCATCATCCTCCCACAAAGAACCTGGGCCTGGAGGCAGAAAGGCCATATTCTATGCCTGCTTAAAACATGAATGACCTTGGCCGGTGCCGCGCTCACTAGGCTAATCCTCCACCTGCAGTGCCGGCACACTAGGCACACTAGGTTCTAGTCCTGGTCGGGGCGCCAGATTCTGTCGCGGTTGCCCCTCTTCCAGGCCAGCTCTCTGCTGTGGCCAGGGAGTGCAGTGGAGGATGGCCCAAGTGCTTGAGCCCTGCACCCCATGGGAGACCAGGAGAAGCACCTGGCTCCTGGCTTTGGATCAGCGAGATGCGCTGGCCGCAGTGCGCCAGCCGTGGCGGCCATTGGAGGGTGAACCAACAGTAAAGGAAGACCTTTCTCTCTGTCTCTCTCTCTCACTGTCCACTCTGTCAAAAGCAAACAACAACAACAAAAAAACCATGAGTGACCTTTAGCCCAGTTCTCAATAGAATCCTCATTTTGTCTGAAAATTTCTCAGCATGGCCTTTGCGCTCTAAATATGCATCCTGGGCTGTTAAGACTTCACCAGAATTGCACACAACAACATCCTAGGCTTTTGCTAGCCTGCTCCTTCAAACTCTTGCAAATGTCTTCCATAAACTAATCCCAAAGGCTCCTCCACATGTTCAGGTATAGTTGCAGTAACAACACCACTTCTCAGTACCAATTTTCTGCATTTGTCAGCTTTTCATTACCTTAACCAAAATAGCCAAGAGGAAATTTTTGGGAAGAAAAAGGTTTTATTTCAGTTTGTAGTGGGTGGTCAGTTTGGGACCAGGTGGTCCCATAAATCTGACTTCTATTGGAGGTTGGCACTGGTGAAATAAATAATTCAAGCACAAAAAAGTGCTTAGGTCTTTTATTTCTATAGGACTTAGATTAGAATTTATGCCCAATCTTGATCTGTGTTCCAAAAGCTTTAATCAGTATCTCTATCTTAGAGAATAGATTTTAAAAGTATAAGAATTAGGATTGTATATTTTCCTGGAGAATTAGCTACTTTACATTTATATATATATATATGTTGTACCTACACAGTGTAACTTCCTTAATATGTAATTAACTGAACATTTCATTTTTTAAAGGATTTATTTATTTATTTGAAAGGCAGAGTTATAGAGAGGCCGAGGCAGAGAGAGAAAGAGGTCTTCATCTTCTGTTTCACTCCTCAGATGGCTGCAATGGCAGGAGTTGTACCAATTTGAAGCCAGGATCCAGGAGCCTCTTCCAGTCTCCCAGGCAGGTGCAGTGGCCCATAGACTTTGGCCGTCCCCTACTGCTTTTTCAGGCCATAGCAGAGAGTTGGATTGGAAGTGGAGCAGCCGGACTCGAACCAGCACCCATATGGGATGCTAGCACTGCAGGTGGTGGCTTTACCCACTATGCCACAGCACTGGCCCCTGAACATTTCATTTTTATGAGATAATCAGTATCAATATTCAAATAATAATTTTTTTTTATTTATTTGACAGAGTTATAGACAGTGAGAGAGAGAGAGAGAGAGAGATACAGAGAGAAAGGTCTTCCTTTCATTGGCCCACTCCCCAGATGGCAGCCATGGCCAGCGCTGTGCTGATCCGAAGCCAGGAGCCAGGTGCCTCTTCCTAGTCTCACATGCGGGTGCAGGGTCCCAAGCACTTGGGCCATCCTCCACTGCCCTCCCGGGACCACAGCAGAGAGCGGGACTAGAACCTGGCGCCCATATGGGATGCCAGCGCCCAGGCAGAGGATTAACCAAGCGAGCCATGGTGCCGGCCCCCAAATAATAATTTTGAAATAAAAGAATTTCCATTCAAAATTCATGTTTAGCAATTACAGGCTTGTTGAATGCTATCACTCATACATATTTTATTCCAATTCTTTCCTTTCTTAGAGAAATAAATACTTTATCACTTGATTCTTATTCTGATATAGGAGTGAGGAATAATCAGAACTTATTTTTTCCTACACTAACTTTATTTATACTTATTAACATCTTTATAAACATAACAAACTGAACATGTTTAAGTGTTTTTATTTTTGATCCATTATCCATGACTATTTAATGATTCACTATTGCCTAAATTAAAAAAAAAATCTAAGAAACCTAAAATTAAACAAAAAACAAACCACAAATCTCCCCTGCAAATGGGTTTCTTCCTCTAGTTTTCACAATCAAAGCAAAAGGGAATGGATTCTGATACCTTATATTCCTCTTCAACTGATCCATATAAGCATTCAATAATCAAATGTCATTAAATTGTTTCAAATTACCACTATTATTGGATGCCTTGGGATGTTTTCCTCACCTTGAATTTTCAAGTTGAATTTCATTATTCACATTTCTTTCTTTTTTTTCTTTTCTTTTTTTTTTTTTTTTTTTTGACAGGCAGAGTGGATTGTGAGAGAGAGAGACAGAGAGAAAGGTCTTCCTTTTTGCCATTGGTTCACCCTCCAATGGCCGCTGTGGCCGGCGCATCTCGCTGATCCGAAGCCAGGAGCCAGGTGCTTCTCCTGGTCTCCCATGCGGGTACAGGGCCCAAGCACTTGGGCCATCCTCCACTGCCTTTCCGGGCCATAGCAAAGAGCTGACCTGGAAGAGGGGCAACCGGGATAGAATCCGGCACCCCGACCGGGACTAGAACCCGGTGTGCCGGCACTGCAAGGTGGAGGATTAGCCTGTTGAGCCACGGCACCGGCCCATTATTCACATTTCTAAAGCATCTTTCTCCCCACATGATACTCACCACCGTACACACACATCTTGCTACTATTAAAAAATTAAGAAAAAAAAAAAGAAAGGAAGGAAGTCAGATTGAGGAAGGAAGTATGGTTATCTTAGAATTGTATCTATGAAATACATGAAATCTGTTTTCTTTATATGAATAAAACATTTTTAAAAATATTACCAATAGTAAAATCTCAAAATCATTCCAGGACCATTTCCAGTTTTACCTTTTTTTGAAGTTTCTCATAAATATTTCACCTATTTGAATTGTTTGGTTTTTCATTTAGGTCTTTGGAAAGAAAATCATAGTTTAGGCTTTCTCTGAAGGGTGTACCAGAAGATCTTTTCTGTTTTAGTGATATCTCTCTTTGCACCCAATGTTCTTCATTGTATAATTAGTTCAGTTAAATGTAGGTTCTACATGAAATGTTAAGCATAAGAATAGCAATGTATTTGGAGATATCTGAACTTAAGCAAATATAATTTTAGGCCTTGTCAATAAAGTGATTTTTAAAATTCCCACTAGAAATTTAAAATGTAAAGTTTGTAATAATGTAATGATCTTGCTTGCCAGACATTGAAAGTATGCTTATCATATTATTTCCTTTGAACGGATTTTTTTTTTTTAAAGCTTTATTTAGTTATTGAAAGTCAAAGTTACAGAGAGAGAGGAGAGACATAGAGAGAGATCTTCCTTCTGTTGGGTCACTCCACAAGAAGCCATAACGTCCAGTGCTGAGCCAGTCTAAAGGCAGGAGCCAAGGGCATCCTCCAGGTCTCCTATGTTGTTGGCGGGGGCCCAAGCATTTGGCTCATCTTCCTCTGCTTTTCCCAGAACATTAGCAGGGAGCTGGATCAGAAGTGGAGCAGCTGGGACATGAACTGGAACCCATAGTGGATTCCGGCAGTCAGGCTGAAGCTTTACCTGCGAAGCCACAACACCAGCACCTGAATGGGATTTTAAAAAAAAACAGGACCATGCTTCACTACAACATAGTTATTGACTCTTTTTAATATTTAGCAGGTTATTATTAAAAGAATTTGCTGTTAGCATAAAAAGAACAGAATTAAACAGCTCTATGACACCAATACCAAGAAACAGAGAAGAAAAATAACTGATTTTATGCTAGAACTGAAAGCCTTGTTATAACTTCTCAGAATGAACAAGATGTACTTTCAAATGAGGTGAATACTGTTTCAACTTCCTGACGTTCTCTGAGTCATGATTTATTACTTTCAGGCTTTTTGTGAAATTTCTGAGCTGATTTCACAAAAGTAGACTTTTATCTTTTCATTTTCTGACCTTGCAGATGGCTTATAAAAAGGACATAATTCATATGGTAAAAATAGAAGAAATGAAAAATGAAAATGGGAATGTCTATGTCTGCAGATACAAATCCATAGCTTTAAGTAATTTTTCTTTATGTCATTTCTATTCTCAATTTAAATAGCCCAGTTATTTGTATTAATTAGGTTTATATAGTCATAAAGTAATATGATAAAGAGTAGAATTAACCATACTATTTTTTAAATAACTTGGAAAACACTTGCTTATATAGTTATATGCTTATGCTGCTGATGTTGTTTTTAAATGGTGTAACTGTAAGTACATTATTAAAAGTAGAGCCTAAGACAGCTTCATCCTCTGGGCTTTACCTGTGGTTTGCAGGCACTTGGCATTTGATTTTTCCTTGTTTGTTTCCTTTAATATCTGTTTATTTTTATTTAAAAGAGGGGGAGAGAGAAAGAGAAAGAGAGAGGGGGAGAGAGAGAGAGAGAGAGATTTTCCATCTGCTAATTCACTGCTCAAATGCCCCCAATCCCGAGGGCTGAATCAGGCCAAAGCCAGGAGCCAAGAGCTCCATCGAGGTCTTCCACATGGAAGGAACCTAAGTGTTTAGGCCATCATCTGCTACCTTCATAGACCCATTAACAGCAAGCTGGATTAGAAGCGGAGGAGCCAGAGCTTAGACCAGCATTTGTGTAAGAGATGTGGATATTTCAAGTGTGGCTTAACCTGCTGTACCACAACACCCACTCCCCACCAGTTTAGTTTTTTGAATGAGGGTTATTACTGAGAAGCTGCATTGGGAGAACTTCAAACATGGGCAGAAATGTATGTGAAGACTGAGATATTGACTACCATCTTGTTATCTTAATAAGATTAGATCCTTGATTATATTTTAGCCTCTAAGCATCCAAATAGATTCAGTTGTCTATTCATAGGGGAGCACATATAAAAATGTCTGTAGCATCAAAAACAATGAAAATCACAATTTACTGCAAATGAGTCACTCTTTAGATGCTTCTGAATCCATCTAGAACAATGTAAAATTTTGTCACCAGAGTTGGTTGGTTGGTTGGTTCTCACACCTGCGTGAGGGTATGTGGTATGCACTTAGTAAGTGGAAGCCAAGGATTTTGCTAAAACTCTCACAAACATAGGATAGTACGTCAGTAGTGTGAGGTTGAGAAATTCTTATATAGAGAAATAAGGGATACATTTCAATTAAGGAGGAGTATTCTAGCTTCTAGAAGAAAATCTAGTTTTATATCTATATTCTAATTCTCAGTAGAGTTACTATTACAGTATTGTCACATGTTTTTTTAAAAAATCCTATACACAGGACCTTTGGAGACAGATAACAGATGACTAAAGCTAAAGATTCATTTCATATCTTAGGGGCTGTAGACAAGTCTGTAGGTTTTGGTTGCAAGTAACAGAATTCCTCATTCAAACTGAAGTAAACAATAGGGAAGATTAGCATCTTTTTTTTTTTTTTTTGACAGGCAGAGTTAGACAGTGAGAGAGAGAGACAGAGAGAAAGGTCTTCCTTCTGTTGGATCACTCCCCAAATGGCCACTACAGCTGGCGCACTGCAGCTAGTGTGCTGTTTTGATCCGAAGCCAGGAGCCGGGTGCTTCCTCCTGGTCTCCCATGGGGTGCAGGGCCCAAGCGCTTGGGCCATCCTCCACTGCCTTTCCGGGCCACAGCAGAGAGCTGGACTGGAAGAGGAGCAACCAGGACAGAATCTGGTGCCCCTACCGGAGCTAGAACCCAGGGTGCCAGCGCTGCAGGGGGAGGATTAGCCAGGTAAGCCATGGTGCCAGCAAGATTAGTATCTTACACACAGAAATATCAGTGGTTGTTCAGTACCAGAGGTGGTCACTTCTGTTGTGTGGGGGCCCACTGTCCTCCCCTTCTCTACGGTATGAAGTCCATAATAGGAATGCATTCTCAGACTCATTCCTCTCTAATCATGAAGGCCTTTCTCTTGTTCAGATCAAATATAGCTGCTTCAGAATTTACATGTGCTAATAGGCACAGAATATACAGAAAAGACATGTGGAACTTGTAATGAGAACGATTTCCCTGTTGCAAAATTGCAATATTAGTAAGATGAAATAAGATAGTAAAGCATCATCACATACTTTGATAACAATGATTAGTTAGGAGAGACAGAAGGAAGATAAGATGTCTAATAATTACTGCTTTTACAATTCCTATTAAGAAATAAATTCCTACTGCAACTCATCTAGTGTCCCGTAAGAAATTTCCTCTCTGACCTCAATGATTTACCAGTTATGTACATAACAATACCCATTCTTTTTCCCAGAAAACTAGGAATAATTCTTGATCTCTCCCTTATTCCAACACTACCAAGATTTTCAGCTATATTTATTGTCTTTCCCCTACTTTTCTCCATTTATACATATCTAATCTTCTTATATACTAGACCTCCCCAAATATCCTGCCATTCCAGGCAGAGGGAATCACTGTCACAGTGACTCTGGCTTTGACCAAGTTTGACATATTTGAGGGGTTGAATGAAGGACTACCCATATGTAAGTCTGAAACAGTGAATTCTCAATTTCAAATGTTAACAAATGGCTTCCCCCTTTTCATTCTAATCTCAGTGGAAATGGTAATTCCTTGAGAGCCTTCATCTGAACATTCAGTCTAAAATATTCTATTATGGAAATGAAAGTCAGTTGGTCAAAGATATTTCTGTATTCTGTTTATTGCAGCACTATTTGCAATAGGCAAGATACAGAATCAAACTAAGTGTCCATCAATGAATAAACTGATAGAGAAAATGTGGTATTTATACATAATGAGAAATATTCCATTTTGAAATTACATAATATTCTAATCTTATGACTTCTACCCATATATAACCAAGAAGTACAGCTTGTCATTTATGATAAAATGATTGAACCTAGAGGGTATTAGGTGAAATCAGCCAGTTTCAAAAGATCAATACTGTACAGTCTCACTCATATGTGGGATCTAAAAATGTTGATCTAACAGAAGAGAGTAGAATGGTAGTTACCAGGTATGGGCTGGCTAGAGAGGGGAATAATATGATGGTAATGAAAGGATGCATAATTACAGTTACATAGGAGGAATAATTTCAAGTACAGGGTAGTGACCACAACAAATGACAATATAGGAATTCTTTAAAAATTTCTAGAGAGAATGTTAATTGTTCCCATTACAAAAATGACAACCATGTAAGGTAGCATATTTGCTAATTAGTTACTTTATGTATTGTACAGTGTATATTTATTTTAAAATATCATGCTATATATGATAAATATGTAAAATGTTAAAAAAAATCCCTTTGCTCCAGAAGATCTGTATCTTGTCACTGCTTTTAATGAATCTTGTCCTTCTTTTTTTATTTATTTATTTGACAGAGTTTACAGACAATGAGAGAGAGCGAGAGACAGAGAGAAAGGTCTTCCTTCCGTTGGTTCACTCCCCAAATGGCCACGACAGCAGGAGCTGCACTGATCTGAAGCCAGGAGCCAGGAGCCTCTCCCTGGTCTCCCATGTGGGTACAGGGGCCCAAGCACTTGGGCCATCCTCCACTACTATCCCAGGCCACAGCAGAGAGCTGGACTGGAAGAGGAGCAACTGGGACTAGAACCTGGCGCCCATGTGGGATGCCGGTGCCACAGATGGAGGATTAACCTAGTGCACCACAGTGCCAGCCCCTCTTTGTCCTTCTTGACAATTATCTTACTTGTTTTCCTTTTTTATTTCTTTTTATTATCTCACCACTAGAATGGCATATACTTGAGGGTACATTCCTTGTCTTTAGTATCTCCTAATAAACTGATGGCCTAGAATAGTGTCAGAACCTGATAGGTATTCAAATAGCCGTGTGTTGGATGAATAAATATCACAAATGATGGTTCCAGAATGACTTAGGGGAAAGCTGGTTATTTCTCCCAAGCCACTTTCCTTTCTGAAACATTTCTGTCACTTCTGTTCTATTTGTCCATTTATTTTGGATGCATGAATATTTTGGGAAAGGAAAAGAGTGAACAAATGAAATACTCAGTGCAATTTGATTTCAGTCCGATAGTCTCTGAGGAAAATCCTAATTCTCAAAGGCTGTTTAAACTCCTCCTGCCTCATTTGTCCACCAGAAGCAGTGCTTTCATTACACATTAATCAAAAGAATATCATAACTAAAGATATCAGTAGCTGTAAGCTTTAGAGTACTGAGTCTTGGCCACAAAAGACACTACTGAATAACAGGAACAGGGATTTTTGCTAGTACATATGATAAAAATGTGCAATTATAGTAACATAAGGTGAAAATCATAGGATTAGAAGTATACAATGATCTGGAAACATTTTTTATATTTAGCATTAAGGAAAAAATACTGTAAAATACAGAGCCACTACTTGATTGTATAGTGTCAAGTGGAAGAACAATAGAGAAAATTGATCCTTCAAGTTTCTACTGATTAGCCTAAATATATATATATATATATGTATAAATAGTTAAATTATGTTATTTATTTTAATATAAATATTTTAAAAGTCTGGTTAATTCACTGGTAATGATACCTTTGCTACTCATTCATATGAATACATATTACTTTGAAATAATATATTTGACAGATAGAAGAAGGATAGTATAGTTATCATCAACTATGCAGCAGGGAGACAAAGATGAATTCTGAGTAACAAAATTTGCTTACTTCATGAGTAAACCTCATGCAGCTTACTGTAAGTGTAACTATACAAGGAGGTTAGGGAGGCTGAACGAGTCAAAAAAGAAGACTGTTAATGCCCCAAATCCTTTCTTGCATAAGGAGCCACCTGGCACATGACCTGAGTACGGATCACATGAGGGTCTAACCTATAACTGAGGGGATGAAGCAAGGAACAAACTGACATTCAGTTCTTGCCTGTTTAGCAAAACTTATAAATGCAGCTGAACAGTAAGGTTTAAAGAAGACCAGTCAAGAAATAGAAACAAAATTTGAATCTTCTGAAGTGTCTACAAACAAAATGTCAAAAATGAAGGACCCCAAGTTTGGGAATCCAGTGCGCTCGGGTGGTCACCCAAAGACCCAAACTCCAGGCCAGTAGATGCAAAAGCAAGAGGATTTTTATTAGGTGTTTGTGCAAACGGCCTCCCTGTCACCAGAGGTGAAAAGAAGCCCCGAGCAGCAGTTACAAGCATCTTTTAAAGGCAAAAACCACAGGATTAACATATTTCGTGGGGTTTGGCTTGATTGGCTAGTTTAAAGGTTACCATGGGTACTCATTGGGTCCTTTTAGATGGGGAGTGGCTGCCCAGGGCAGGGGTAAGGGGGCCATTTTCTTGGAATACTCAAGGAAAGTTCTGCCCGTTAATCTCGGTGGAACATCTGGGAAGGGTGTCTGTGAAACCTGCCTGAGATCAGGCCCTGTTTTTTGTTCTCTGGCCCAGTTTCTTGTTTTTAGTTTGGCAACATTCTTACCCCCAAGCGTTAGCAAGCAAAGCTGATGTGTACAGAAGCAAGAGATCTGCAATTAGCTCTTAGCCACACTCACCATAAAGCACACCAAACACCAGAGTAAGGGTCCCTTGGGTTTTTCAAAAAATAGGAATAGTAATTTCAGGAGGAACTGAAGGTGAAGACTAGATGGAGAATCAGGAAAAGAGGATGGGGATATATTATGGTGAGTTTGTATCTCCATAAAAATTAATTGAGAGTAATTTGAATAGGCTACATTTAGAGAAATAAAGTTTAGTTGGCTTAAATTCTTCTCTCTCTGTGGACACAGCGATTTTCTAGAAATGGAAATTAATTTAAGGAAGACAAAAGAAATCCCCCTCATCCCTTTTTAGGAAGATATCCTGGTGGGTTTTTTAAAAAGTTATTTTATTTATTGGTGAAAGGCAGAATTACAGAGAGCGAGAGAGCGTGTGTGTGTGTGTGTATGTGTGTGTTTCATTCACTGGTTCACTTCCGAAATGTCTGTAATGGCCAGGGCTGGGCCAGGATAAAGCCAGGAGTTAGGAGCTTCTTTCAAGTCTCCCATGTGGGTGCTAGGGCACAACAACTTGGGCCATCTTCTGCTGCTTTCCCAAGCACATTAGCAGGGAGATGGATAAGAAATGGAGCTACTGGCATTCAAACTTGCGCCCATATGGAATGCCGTCATCACAGGAATCAGCTTTACCCACTAAACCACAATGGCCGTTCCAACAAGTCCCTTTTGTGTGCATTGTACTATGTGGCAGAACTTTTATAAGATTACAAACTACAATGATGTCATAATCCTGAAGTCATAAGGTGACATTTTAAAAAGTTATGTCTGGATGATTTTCTGAAGAATAAAATCATTGCATAGGGAAGTAGAGGTGGGGATTAGAGAAAGTAAGAGCAATGTCTGACAAGCCAAAACCAGGCCTGCAGGCAAGCATTCTACCCCACAGCCACATAGCTGTGTTCTTCTGGTTGTTACTTTTTCGACTTTGAATAATTCTGGTCATAGTTTTGAAACTTCCTATGAACTATAATTATTTAACATGAAACAATCTTATTATAATTCCAGTTTTTGGACAGTGATAAAAGGTTTCAATACTTTTATTCAATTATTAATCTAATCAAACATAGACCCAAACTTTTAAAACAACTATTGTGTGCACTTTTAATTAATAACATATTTTATAAAATTAATTTAGTATTTCTCTTATCTTCTTATTCCTATGAAACTATTTAGGGGAATATTTGTCCATTTTTGTTCATAGATTCATTTAGCCATCAGGATATATTTTAATGTTCTCTTTTCTAAAAATTTATTTCAAAATGATTTATCTTTATACTTCCATTGGTGTGATGAAATGCTTATAGATGTCATATTTTTTCAGAATATATAGAATTGCTGGTATGTTATCAGTTATTCTTAAAAGGACATGTGAATCAGGTATCAGATGTTCTTGACTCTGTAATTTCCTGCTGTTATCTCATTTGAAAATTTCTCAAAATTTAGTTACTAGAAATATTTTATAAGGTAAAGATCAAATTGATTTTCTGTCTGTTTTAAGGTGCCCCAGCCAGTTGCTATCCTTTCATAACCGTTTGGCATGTACTTTTGGGTGGTAATCATGATGCTTACTCACAGTTCTGTTTTATAAGAACAGAGTTAAAAAGGTTCTTTCACTCAAAGGTCAACCTTTCTGGTATGCTTTCTGTTCCCAGACAAATATCTTACACAAAAATACTTTTCCATTGAGCCGGAGATCCTCTTGATCTTGTTTTCACTCTTGACACAGACTCAAAAAATATGGCTAAAAATTAGAGTTTTGGGATTGCTTACTTTGGTTAATGTCTCCATGAGACTCACCTACATGCTACATGAAAGCCTCAAACAGGCCTAGCTCTGTAACTTTGAAGTGATTTTATTATGTCAGCAGTGTTGATTGAGATATTGCAAATTTAGATAAAAGGTATTAACATTATAATTACCAAAAGTCTAGGTTTCAGATCTTTTATCAGAAATAAATACTGTACTAGATTGGTCCATTGCTTACTTGTTTCCTTTTACTAACTCTTCTTTTTGTTGAACTACATAACAACTTTTAAAATCTTCCAATAGCTGCAAACATGCTTCTTGCTATTCTAAGCAGAGGTTGGGGAATGATGTCCCATCAGGCGAATCTGGCTCATTGTTTAGGAAATAGAGTTTTATTTGAGTGGCATTATGCCATTTGTCCACAACTTTTCCTCATTACAAGAGTAAAGTTGAGTAGTTGCAAAAGAAACTGCATGGTCTACAAAGCCTAAAATATTTACTACCTGGCTCTTCTGAGGAAATATCCTGTCAAATTTGCTCTAACTGACCACGGAAGGCTCAGAAGCTAGCTTCTCATTTATGTGGTTGATCTGATTACTATGTTTTTCTTAGAAATCATCTGGTTTTATAACTTAAATCTTTCCTCCTTAATTTACAGATGTGTATCTAATTTTTCTGGTAATTACTATCAGTAAAAAGGAGAAAGATAAGCAAGTACAATAACATTTCACTTTATTTGTATTTTAAGATATGAAAGGTCAATGAAGAATTATACTTTAGACTGGTGAATACAACTTAAATTATGAGAGAATTAATATGGAAAGTAAGTTAATCAATACATTTAATAGTGATAGAATGTGTTTAAATGTTCATAGTTGCCTGAATCTAGATCATATTTTACTTTAATCTTTCTATTTTACTTAGAATTCTGTAATATCCATTGTGTGTACAAATATATAAATTGCACTAATGTTTATAAAGTATTGTATTGATTACCTTCCAATTAAATTTTGCTTTTCCACATCTCATATTTCTATAATTTTAATTATGATTAATGGGAAATATTACTGATTTTATACATAACATGTTATAGATACAAATAATATTTAAGGAAAGGTCAAACTGAATAATTGACAATGTTTATAGACATTTGCATGAATTTATTTTTTAAGTCCATTATTTTTAAATTCAAATTAAAATTTTAATTGAAACCTAATCATATACTAGAAGATGAAAGTGCTATATCCTTGGTATATGTCTTAGGCTCATATATTTTTAAAAAGATAAGTAGTTTTTAATTTTTTTAATTGAAAAGCAGAGAGAGAGAGAAAGAGAGAGAGAAAGGGATCTTTTATCTGCTGGTTCACTCCCTAAATGCTGAAATAGCCAAGATTTGTCTAGACCAAAGCCAGAGCCTGAGAGCTCAATCCAAGTCTGAGACATTGGTGGCTGGGAGCCAACTGCATGAAGCATCACATTCTGCTCCCAGAATGTACACTGGCAGGAAGCTGGAATCTGTGCAGAGCTGAGTCTCAAACCCAGGTATTCAGAAACAGGATGCAGACTTCGCGGGCATTGCCTTAATTATTTTTCTAAGTATTTTTGCCATAAAAATGATAGGAAAATTTATTCCTACTGTGAGACTTTAGTGAAATAAATCATGTTCCTGAAAATAGCACAGAATGATTAAGATGCTGCTTAAAATAGTACTAGAATGATCAAGACATTATTTTCAGTATGTAAAAATGCAAATCCTAGTTTTTTCCAGACCTAATTCAAAATTGTTTGATGTTCTGATATAAAATTTAAGCATTTTAATCACTACATCCCCAATGTCTTCAAATTCCATGTTTCTCAAAATTAATTTAATGTAACTTCCTTTTCTTTGTCACTTCAAAAATATATCGTCAAAATAAACTTTTTAGGGACACAAATGAAGGGTGAGTTGGAGAGGAGGGGGAATGCATGATTAGGAAGAACACGATAGGAGTAAGGAGTCACCTTGCACAGCAGGTTGAACATAGATAGCATTAATGCACTGTATCTTTCTTTATTAAACATACAGAAGACAGGATTTTGAATGTTTTTTTTTTTTACCATAAACAAATGTAAAATATTTGAGGAGATAAGATTATTTACCCTGACTGGGCATTGCACAAGGTATACACACATTGAAACTTCACATGGCACCCCATAAATATGTACACTTTTGGGCATTTATTTAAAAACTTTCTGAAAGAAAAAAATTAAATGCACTTTCTTGCCTGGATATCATTACTTGCCCTGGCACCAACTCCAGTATAGTTAAAATAAGATTAATTGACATACACATTGATAATTTTACTTTATAATCTAATTTGTGGTTTAGAGTTTGAAACTCATTATAAGATTTATGTTCTTCTGTCCATAGAAAATGAAAATTGAATGACAAGTACAATAAACAATAAAATAACAATTTTCTTTTTATTTTATAATTAAAATAGAAATGCATAAATCACAAATAAACAATTATCCAGGTTGCTTTATGTTGATGAATTGATGAAATCTCTGAAAAGTTGAGTCCTATTATTCATTATAATACTGTTATTTACTTGTTCTGAAGAGGGCTGTGTCATGCTAGAATTGGAGAAATGGAAGTTTATGGTAATTAATGGTGATAAATGGAGTTTTACTCTATGTTCAACTGCTAAGAAACACAATTGCTTTTTGTTTGTTTCCTCTGTTCTTGAGTAATATGTAGATAAGACAATCTCAGCAATAGACAGAATTCTTCCATTGGTTCCCTGGGCCATACACACAGGTCCACTGTATTGGAAAGGTCTCTATGGAAGCATAGTACATCTATAGCAACATCCCTCTTGGGGGAAAATGAAGAAATGAAGTGGGTGATTTTACAATCTCCATGTTTGCGCACTTCTAGAATCCAGATGCTGAAACCTGATTCTCAATGCCATAGTATTAAGAGTCAGGCCTTGTAGTAGGTAGTTAGGCCCTGAGGTCTCTGCACTCTTGAATGAGGTTAATGTCATCACAAAAGAGGCTCCCAAAAATTTGTATGCTTCTTGCGCTTGGTAAGGTACCATCTATGAAGCACAGATCTCTCACCAGGCACTGGATCTGCTAGGGCCTAGGTCTTAGACTTCACACTCTGGAGAAATGTGAAAAGAACTTCATATTGCTTACAATTTCTTTTGAATTTTTTATTTACTTTCATTTTATCTGAAAGAAAGAAAGAGAGAAAAACAGCCAGAGAGAGAGAGAGAGAGAATCTTGCAGTCACTGTTTCACTCCCCAGTAGCTAGGCTGAATGTAGGGTCAGATCAAAGCCAGAAGCCAAAAGTTCAATTGTGGTCTCCCAAGTGGATGGCAGGGATCTAAGAACTTAGCCAACACATGCTGATTTTCAGGATGTGCACCAGTAGGAATCTGGGTTAGATGTGGAGGAGCAAGGACTTGAAGCAGGGGATTCAGACATCCCAAATGGCAACTTAACTGCTGCAAGAAATGTTCACCCATCTGTTGCTTATAAATTACTCAAATAAGGAAATTTTTATAGCAGATCAAATGGATCCAGATAGGAAAAAGGTGATTTTTTAAAAATATGTTTTACTTATTAATTTGAAAGATTGAGAGACAGAAAGAGAAAGTACCCATTCATTGGTTCACTCCAAAAGAGCTGACAATATCTAGGCCTGGGCCAGGGGGAAGCTGGGAAGCAGTAACTCAATCAATGTCTCTCATGTAGGTGGAAGGAACCCAATATCTTGAAACATCATCTTCTGCTTCCCAGGGTGCAACTCAGTTGGAAGCTGAAATTGGGAACAGAGCTAATTTGGATACTAACTCAGGTACTTTGATGTGGGATATGAGTGTCCCAATCAGCATCCTAATTAGTAGGCCAACTGCCTACCCAAGAAAAGAGTGATTCTTAATCACTATTCCCATATTTGTCATGATTAGCCTTTGAAGAAAGTTGGCATATTTTAGAGAACATGTGTGGGTTTTGCAAACTTAATTGGGATATGATTCACTTGCTACTGAAATTCCAGAATGATAATATTTTAAGTAGCAAAGCAATGCATCCCCATTTCCTTACCCACAATTATTGATGTGGTAAATGCCTCTTTTTCTCTGTATCTGTTTTTAAGGTTTACTAGATACAAGGTCTACTATATATGTTTGTGCTATTAAATCAGTTTGATATCTATTCTCCTTTTCACTTGCATAGAGCACCAACTTTTGTGAAGACTGAACATCATACTCTAGGATAATAAGGAATCACATATCTGAGTTTCCCATCATGAAGTAGATATTATAATATCTCCCGTAGCACACACACCAATAGATTGATACTATCAGTATATATTACAGTATTTATTCTCTCTCTCTCTCTCTCTCTCAGTAGTGTTTTGTATGAAGCATATACTAATACATATCTTTCAGATCCGCTTAATACTAATTTATTTACCAATTCTGACTGATAGATTAGTTATATACATACCAACACATATATATGTAAGATATCTATTCTAAGCTGTTCTGAAAGGCACAGATAATTTGCGTGAGCTGGTGACTCATATACTTGCAATAACTTTTACATCACACTCTTTACCCTACTCCATACTTATCTCCTAGTAGTGAATTCTTCATAACCAGTTAATTAGTGAGAAGTAAACCTAGGCTTGACTTTTAGTGAGTTCTATAAAATAGACTGGTGATGTTGGAATAAGGTTATTATAACCACATTCTAATATAGAATATTTCTGAAAGATACTGATGAATGGACACCTTCCCTGTAGGAAGAAGTTTATTAATTACATTTACTTGTCTAATTTGGAGTCTTAAAAATTACCAGTATGAATCATCCTTGACTTGAATAATGACTAACAATTGGTCTAGTTATCAGGAATTTGAAAGAACAAAATTGAAAAAGAGATGGCACCAAGGAGAATAGGACAAAGATGTGGATGGATCAATCATTTGAAAGTACTTATTTTCTATGTATAAACTTACTCAAGGGAATTTACTGACACGTTCTTCATAATCTCATGGAAAAGATGATACTTTGTAAACATTTTAGTAAGCATTTTTCCCAGACACCTATTCCCTTTCTCAAAGAGCTCATGAACAAACTGTTTGCAGTGTAAAGAATATGAGCTCTATGAAATAAATGTTGCCTGAACATTGACCAATCTACTTACTACTACTAAGGAGTACCTGCCTAAAATGCAGAGACAATTGGTGAGTCCTCAAGATGACATGATACTCTGGAGGAATCAGCTAGCCATCTGCTGTCAGGTGAATTGAGTTGGAATAAGACACAACCTAATGTCTCTTGAATAGACATATGCAAATATATAAATATATATGTATATAAATATATCCTTCTTTGCATAAAATATTCCTGTCAGCATTGCTTTCTATGGACTAGTAGAACACTTTGTCCAAACCAATAAATATTCTTCTGTATTCTAAATATTCTCCATAGAAAAGAAATTCACAAACACCATGGCTCTTGTGCTGATTTTCTAATAGAATTGATTAACAGCCCATTGAAGACTGGATATGGTGATGTCGGTTGTGAGAGAACACTTTGAAGGGATGGGATTCAATCTCATGAAAGCATGGGAGTGCAGTGTATTCTCTGAATTGTTGATCTACACATGATATTACTTCTTCCACAGACAGAAAACATTGGTCAACAGTGACAATGCCACTTTTATCTGCCATATTTATGAGCAACAAACAACCATTTCAAATGAATGCATCCAACATTAGGCTTTGCATGTTTAGTGGTTATAATTCCCAAGAAAGAAATGCTTGGGGCCGATGCTGTGGTTTAGGGGCTAGGCCTCCGCCAGCAGTGTTGGCATCCAATATAGGTGCTGGTTGTAGTTGTGGCTTCTCTTCTTCTGATCCAACTCTCTGCAATGGCCTGTGAAATAAGCAGAAGACAGATCAGGTATTCAGATGCCTGCATCCAGGTGGGAGACCCAGAGGAAGCTCCTGGCTGCTGGTTTGGATTGCCCCAGCTCCAGCTGTTGTGGTCATTTGGGTAGTGAACCAGTGGATAGAAGACCTTTCTGTCTCTCCTTCTCTCTCTCTTTAACTCTATCTTTCAAATAAATAAAATCTTTAAAAATGGAGAGAGAGAGAGAGAGAGAGAGAGAGAGAGGGCTAATTCTGAGGCCAGAGTGCTGTTTAAGGGCATCTGCCATTCTATGAGTCTGCTATGTATCCCACTTCCCATGATGGATCGTAATCTTCTTCATTCTATCAGATAGTATTAGCAGACACTAGTCTTGTTTATGTGATCCTTTTGACTCTTAGACCTATCATTATGATCAATTATGAACTGAAATTGATCACTTGGACTAGTGAGATGGCATTGGTACATGCCACCTTGATGGGACTGAATTGGAATCCCCTGGTGTGTTTCTAGCTCTACCGTTTGGGGCAAGTCAGATTGAGTATGTCCCAAATTGTACATCTCTTCCCTCGCCTATCCCCACTCTTACATTTAACAGAGATCACTTTTCAGTTAAATTTAAACACCTAAGAATAATTGTGTGTTAATTACAGAGTTCAACCAATAGTATTAAGTAGAACAAAAAAAAAATACTAAAAGGGATAAAGTATTGCATTGTACATCAACAGTCAGGGCAAGGGCCTGATCAAGTCACTGTTTCTCATAGTGTCCATTTCACTTCAATAGGTTTCCTTTTTGGTGCTCGGTCAGTTGTCACCAATCAGGGAGAACATATGATATTTGCCCCTTTGGGACTGGCTTATTTTACTCAGCCCGTTGTTTTCCAGATTCCTCCATTTTGTTGCAAATGACCAGATTTCATTGTTTTTTACTACTGTATAGATTTCTATAGAGTACATGTCCCATAATTTCTTTATCCAGTCTACTGTAGATGAGCATTTGGGTTGATTCCAGGACATAGCTATTGTGAATTGAGCTGCAATAAACATTAAGGTGCAGACAACTCTTTTATTTGCCAATTTAATTTCCTTTGAGTAAATTCCAAGGAGTGGTATGGCTGAGTTTTATGGTAGGGTTATATTCAGGTTTCTGAGCAATCTCCAAACTGACTTCCATAGTGGCTTTACCAGTTTGCATTCCCACCAACAGTGCATTAGTGTCCCTTTTCCTCCACATCCTCACCAGCATCTGTTGTTGGTAGATTTCTGTATGTGAGCCATTCTAACTGGGGTGAGGTGAAACCTCATTGTGGTTTTGATTTGCATTTCCCTGATTGCTAGTATTCTGAACATTTTTTCATGTGTCTGTTGGCCATTTGGATTTCCTCTTTTGAAAAATGTCTATTGAGATCCTTGGCCAATCTCTTAAGTGGGTTGCTTGTTTTGTTCTTGTGTAGTTTCTTGATCTCTTTGTAGATTCTGATTATTAAACTTTTATCTGTTGCATAGTTTGCAATTTTTTTCCCCATTCTGTCAGTTGCCTCTTCACTTTCCTGACTGTTTCTTTTGCAGTACAGAAACTTCTCAATTTGATGCAATCCCAATTGTTAATTTTGGCTTTGACTGCCTGTGCTTCCGGGGTCCTTTCCAAGAAGTCTTTGCCAGTGCCAATATCTTGCAGGGTTTCTCCAATGTTCTCTAATAATTTGATAGTGTCGGGTCATAGATTTAGATCTTTAATCCATGTTGAGTGGATTTTTGTGTAAGGTGTTAGGTAGGGGTCTTGCTTCATGCTTCTGCCATGTGTAAATCCAGTTTTCCCAGCACCATTTGTTGAATAGACTGTCCTTGCTCCAGGAATTGGTTTTAGATCCTTGATCAAATATAAGTTGGCTGTAGATGTTTGGACTGATTTCTTAATTAGCCCTTAAGGCGTTTGGATCTGGCTAAAGAGCCCATGAGAGTATTATAGGCATGGAAAGCCAAGACACTCTGAAAAAAAAAAAAAAACTAAATGAAATCTCTGCGAGTGATATCCCAGTGGAAAAACGGACCATCAAAGAAGGAGGTACCTTTCTCTGAAGGGAGGAGAGAACTTCCACTTTGATTATGACCTCGTTTAAATAAGATGGGAGTTGCTGTACTCAAAATGCTTCCATTGCCTTGGCAACTCATGACAAGAGCCTAGGGTGATTACTGACACCATAAACAAGAGTTTCAATTGTTAAATCAACAACAGGAGTCACTGTGCACTTACTCCTCATGTAGGATCTCTGTCCTTAATGTGTTGTTCAATGTGAATTAATGCTATAACTAGTACTCAAACAGTATTTTACACTTTATGTTTCGCTGTTGATGCAAATTTTTGAAATCTTTACTTAATTTATACTAAATTGATCTTCTGTATATAAAGAGAATTGAAAATGAATCTTGATGTGAATGCAAGGGGAGAGGGAGTGGGAAAGGGGAGGGATACAGGTGGGAGGGAATTTATGGGGGGGAGCCATTGTAATCCATAAGCTGTACTTTGGAAATTTATATTTATTACATAAAAGTTAAAAAAATTTAAAAATAAAGAGAGAGAGAGAGAGAGAGAGAGAGAGAGAGAGAGAGAGAGAGAGAAATGCTTCTCTCAGAGTATTAAACTTATTTCATGAAGTTGGAAGTTGAGACTGTCACTTTGCTCTTCTGGGCTTCTCATGACACTGAAACAAAAGGTAAATGGAGATTGAATGCACCAGATGCCTCTCTGGATCCTAATTGTCAGGTATCAATTAAGCAGTTACTATATAAGTCTAATTGGTCAAAAGGCCTAGAGCCTCTTTGAGGCTCCCCTAGGCATTTCCAAATTCAAAAGTAACGCACCCACACAAAAATTATAAAAACAGGATTTCTGAGATTACAGTTACACCAGAAATGAAGGTTTGGATTATTTTGCCAGCTAAAAACCCCAGCCACCAGAGTTATTGGTTAATTATAAATACTAATTAAAAAAAGAAAATAAACTTTGGAGAATTATCAAAATTGATTAATTTGAGCATGTTTGTTTTACTTTGGCCCTGCTGGTAAAAGGCAATTATATAATAATTTACTGAACATTTTTGGGTCCTTCTGAAAAAGAGAGTCCAAAATGAATGGTAGCGCCTGAGAGACATGACAACAATACGTGAAATGCTCTATAAGTGGACCAGAAGCCAAAGCCAAACCTCGCATGGTGTTCACTTGGGAGGCATGGGGTATGTGAAGGTTGGTAGTTGATAAATGTAATCATCCATAATTAGTCTTCTCTGATGCACATCCTTCTCTTTTGGGAAAGGTAAAAATAGAAAGCCCAGGAATTAAACTTCAAATAATATAATTCATTATCCATTTATTTGTAAAAAAGCATGAAATGTCTAACTGCCTTATTGTTGTGACAAGTGTAAGAAGTTTAAGAAGACAAAATCGCTTCTAACTAGACGTCTATATTGTAGTAATAAGAAATATAGAGTTCTTACTCAATATTTTATTTTTTTTAATTTTTATTTGAAAGTCAGAGTTATACAGAGAGAGAAGGAGAGGCAGAGAGAGAGAGAGGTCTTCCATCTACTGGTTCACTCCCCATTTCACTGCAATGCCGGAGCTGTGCCGATCTGAAGCCAGGAGCCAGGAGCTTCTTCCAGGTCTCCCACATGGGTGCAGCGGCCCAAGGATTTGGGCCATCTTCTACTGCTTTCCCAGGCCATAGCAGAGAGCTGGATCAGATGTGGAGCAGCTGGGTCTCCAACCAGGTCCCATATGGAATGCTGGCACTGCAGGTGGTGGCTTTACGGGCTATGCCACAGTGCCGGCCCTATAATGTACTTTAAAATTTAGACTTTAATTTTAATTATTATTTGGGTATGTCTCAAAGTGAAAGAATGGCATTCTTCATTGAGCATTTACTATGCCCCACACAGTATGCTAGGTATGTACATTCTCTCCTTTAGGTTATGTAGTTAGTAATAGGACAGTAATTGTCATAGCTCACAATTAAGAGTTCTGGTTTTCCCCTTTATAGTATGACTACTCATAAACTCAATATTATTTCTAATATGCCAGTATGTCTTTTATGAAATGTCTACTACATACTTAAAAAGTGTAGTTTCCACATATAATCACTACACTTTTTTTGAAATATAGGAGATATTTCTGCTTTTAATATTCCCTTCTCCTGGCACTAGCCATTGTAAGCATTTGGGTATGGACTGTTGGAAGAAAGTGTTCTTCCCCTGTCCCCATAATAAATTAATTTTTAAAAAAGAATATTCTAATTACATATTTTGTTCTGCTTTTTTCAAATTTTTATTTTCTTGTCACCCACTCAGTGTAAATGCCAGTAATCCTCTTGGTAATCATCTTAAAATAATATGAAAGGACATAATCTAAAAATTATAACCCAAGGTCTGATGATTACTGATTGCTTTAAATTCCTAAATAATTAGAGATAGGATGGTCAAGAAATATGGAGCAGGTTGAATAGGAACTATAACTTCTTTCATACATGTTGAATAAAGTATCTCTTTTCTTGGAGAATTTTTTTTTATTTTTGGAAGTTATTCTTTTCTGTGTTTCCATACACCAGAAATGGAGTGGTTTCATAATGGCAAAGCACATAAATAAGTTCCTTTTTTGTTTATTGTTCTATGGAAACAACATTATTAGAATGGCTCTAGAAGTGGAAGACTTTTATCTTCTATGTATTCTATAAGTATTTAACTGTTAGTGAGGAAATGCAGAAAACAAAAGTATTAGAACAGTATTAAATGTATTCTAGTTGTTTAAAATAGGCTTTCTAGGCTGAGGTGAGTTGTGTTTTTCATACTTGCTTAGAACAAATGTATTTCTAGGGTATCCTGTCCCCTGTGTTCTATCATGCATAGCACAATAGCACAGTCTAAAACATTAATTTTGTTTTGATAAATGAACACGTCTAGGAAGACACTTGAGATGAGAAGATGTACTTAAAAACTGTTATTTCTTAACATGTCCTTCCCCATTTTCCTTCTAGTATTACCTACTTGATTTGGGGATTTTGTAAAACCTGACAAAATACAATTAATTATGACTACTAATTGAAAAAACACATTTTTAAATAAAGAAGGAGTGGCCTTTTCTTCAATTTTCCTATTATTTCTCTTCTCCTTATCAGTTCTTTCTCTCTTCATAACTGTTCTCTATTGGTAGCTTTGGGATCCGCAAGGAGGGAAGGCCTACACTTCCGGGAATGGAGAGGCTACTTCCAGGGAAAAAAGTTCTTGTCAAGGTCCCTGCGGGTGCCTAAAGGTCAACCAATGAGGATCAGACCCGCCTCAACCTTTAACTCCCATGCCCTGAATCTACAAAAGGAGCTCTCCCAATCTCTGACGCATGACTTCCCCTGCCTCTTCTCTGTTGGGATGGGGGAACTTCACCCGGGAGCGGAACCCCAATAAAAGCCTGTGAATGAATTGATTCGTCTGCCTGGGAAGATTTGTTACGCGCCAGACACCTTACATCTATCTCTTTTGTTCTCTATACTTTTTCATAATTTTTTAAAAAGTATTTCAAATTCTTTTGTAATTAGAACCATCAAGAAGGTCATAGATCATTTATATGCCAAATTACTATATATACCTGTTAAAATGTAATAGATTAAAAACTAAAATGTAACAAGTATAGTTTCCCAAGATTAAATTATTTTAATATAAAAATATAAAACTGAATATTCTTTTTTTAAAGGTTTATTTATTTATCTGAGAGATGATAGAGTTACAGAGAGAGGGAGAGACAGAGAGAGAGGTCTTCTATCCATTGGTTCACTCCACAAATGGCCACAACAGCCAGAGCTGAGCAGATTTGAAACCAGGAAGTAGGAGCCTCCCGTGGGTCTCCCACGTGAGTGTTGGAGCCCAATCACTTGGACCATGTTCCATTGCTTTCCCAGGTCATTAGCAGAGAGCTGGGTTGGAAGTGGAGCAGCTCCTGTCTCCTGGCTTCAGATTGGCCCATTTGGGGAGTGAACCAGCAGATGGAAGAGCTCGCTCTCTCTGTTTCTACCTTTCTCTGTAACTCTGTCTTTCAAATGAGCAAAATAAATCTTAAAAAAAAAAAAAAAAAAAAGAAGAAGAAGCCATTGATATATCAGCATCTCATATTGGAGTTTCTGGGGTCAAGTCCAGGCTCCACTCTCCACTCAGCTTCTTGTTAATGGTCTCCCCAGGAAACAACAAACGACGGTTTAAGTACTTGATCCTGGTCACCCATGAGGGAGACCCGAATTCAATTACCAGCTCTTGGTTTTGGCCTGGCCCAGCTTAGCCCAGTCTTGCCTGCTCTGAGCATTTGGGGAGTGAATCAACAGACGGAAGATATCTCTCCCTTTCTCTGTCTATATCTGTTTCTGTCTGTCTCCCTGTTTGCCTCTCAAAAATTTAAATAAATAAATAAATAAAACAATGGAAACAACGGTGGTTATTTATATACCATTTTGAATGTTTCTTTTCATCCCCATCTGATAACCCCTTTTTGTTTGTTTGCTTTGAAGACTACATTTCCACATAGTTTTTTGTTTTTAAGATTTATTTTATTTATTTGAAATGTAGAATTACAGAGAGGGAGGAGGAGAGACAGAGAGATTTTTTTTTCCATCTGCAGGTTCACTCCCCAAATGGCTGCAATGGCCAGGGCTGAGCCAAACAAAACCCAGGAGTAAGGGACTCATTTGGGTCTCCTATATGGTGGCAGGGACTCAGAGACATTTGGGCCATCTTCTGATGTCTTCCCAGGTGCATTAGTAGGGAGCTAGATCAGAAGTGGAGCTGTCAGGGCTCAAAGCGGTGCCCATATGGGATGCTGGTGTTGCAGGTGGCTGCTTAACTTGATAAACCACAATGCTGGACCTTGCTACATAGTCTTACTCAAACTTCCTCCATGCTGTTGTGTTTAGCTTGGTCATTCAGTCATCAGAATGTTATAAAAAATGCTCAAGGAAGGTGTGCTGGTCTAACTTTCTTTTATTTCTTTTTTTCTTCCTTTCTTCCCCCTCCTTTTCCCCCTCCCCTTCTTTATTATTATTATTGTTATTATTATTGTTATTAATTTGACAGGCAGAGTGGACAGTGAGAGAGAGAGACAGAGAGAAAGGTCTTCCTTTTACTGTTGGTCCACCCTCCAATGGCTGCCGCGGCTGGCACGCTGCGGCCAGCACACCGCGCTGATCCAATGGCAGGAGCCAGGTGCTTCTCCTGGTCTCCCATGGGGTGCAGGGCCCAAGCACTTGGGCCATCCTCCACTGCACTCCCTGGCCACAGCAGAGAGCTGGGCTGGAAGAGGGGCAACCGGGACAGAATCCGGTGCCCTGACCGGGACTAGAACCTGGTGTGCCGGCGCCGCAAGGTGGGGGATTAGCCTAGTGAGCCGCAGCACCCGCCTCCCTCCCCTTCTTTCTCTTCCTTCCTTCCCTCTTTCCCTCCCTTCCACCTCCTTTCCTCCTTTCCTTCCTTACTTCTATGCAGTACTTCTTATTGAGAATTACTGACCAGATTAAGGGAAAGCTAAAGGAAGATCTTTTAAAAAGTTGAATGATTGATGTAACTAAAAGTTAATATTACACTATTTTTTCTATCCAATTTTTATTTTCTTGAAAATGACTCATTATTTGAGTTTATTAAATTACTTTTATTTCATAAGTGCTAATCTTTTGTTACATGCTAGGCTCTATTTTAAATGCATATAAGCATTACAGTATTAACTAGCCATAGAATATATAGGATACATATTGGGCAATAGTTATTATGCCTTATCTGAGTTCATATTTGGCATCTAGTAAGTGACAGAGCTCACATCTGTGTCAAGTTTAACTCCAAAGCCTAATTCACCCCCACTAATTATACTAGTAGATCTAGATAATGACAGCTTTAGCATATTTAATTTAATTTACTACTTCCATTTTAGTAATATTTTATTAGCAGATATGTGTCTATCATATACACATACACACTTGTACATATACATGTGTGTAGATAAATGTGTAATATACAGTATATTACAAATATACACATACACAAATGTTTACTTGTATTTTAACACATAAAGATATGTGTGTGTAAATAATCTTTCTGAAATGGGGGAAAAAAGAAACAACTTTAAATGTAGACAGCTATTTGCTGCTATCAACAATCTATAAAGTATTAAATCATAATTCATTCAGCTTGAATCATCCTGATAATGATAGACTTGCTGAAAGACCGTCTGTTGCATTTCCTAGGGTTCATAAGAAAATAGAATACATTGTCATGCATTTTGTCTTATTTCACATCATTGACTAATTCATAATCAAGCAGCAATTTATCAATTGAATTTTGTACATCTTCAGGATCTTATAAGTGCATCTTTTCTGTTAAAAGATACTTTTTTCAAGAGTATGTACTTCTTTTTTTTTTTTTGACAGGCAGAGTGGACAGTGAGAGAGAGACAGAGAGAAAGGTCTTCCTTTTTGCCATTGGTTCACCCTCCAATGGCCGCCGCGGTAGCGCGGCTGCGGCCAGCGCACCGCGCTGTTCCGATGGCAGGAGCCAGGTGCTTCTCCTGGTCTCCCATGGGGTGCAGGGCCCAAACACTTGGGCCATCCTCCACTGCACTCCCTGGCCACAGCAGAGAGCTGGCCTGGAAGAGGGGCAACCGGGACAGGATCGGTGCCCCGACCGGGACTAGAACCCAGTGTGCCAGCGCCGCAAGGCGGAGGATTAGCCTAGTGAGCCGCGGCGCCGGCCCAAGAGTATGTACTTCTATACATTATATATGAACAGTCCTGAAACATTAAATCAATTGCATTATTAGCATTAAGAGGATGGGCTGAAACAACTACTCCATTAAACTGTGGAATGATTTGTTTTTCAAATGTTTAATAGTGTTAGCAATGATAGAAGCTAACATCGATGAACTGCTTTCTTCTTGGAAGAACTAATATAAATAAAATATGATTGCTTTAGTACAATTAGTTAATACTATTATTTTCTGTTTTACAGCAAAGTTAGTGAGTAAATAAAAATCTCACAAGTAAGGAAGAATAGCAATAGATTAAACCAAAATGAAGCTAAAACTATCTTCATGGTATTATTTCAGTTTCATTTAGTCCATCTATTCATCTAAAATGTAAGTATTATTTGCTAGACACTATACTACTAGGTGCTATGGACATAGTAATAAAGAAAATGATAGAAAAAATCCCTTCTTTCATGAACTCAATATTCTGAGGTTAGAAATAGACATTAAGCAAATATATAATAGCCAGGTGTTGAACAAAATCATGATGAAACCAGTGTTGGGTAAAAACATCGAAAGAAAGCATTTTGAGGTTATCATTTCTATAATGGAGTCAGGAAAAATAATAAGGTATTTTCTAACGAAGTGATCAGAGTAGGGAATCAAAGCAGATGAGAAGGAGAGCTATGAATATGACGGGAGTATAAGCAATCCCAGTAGGGAGAACATGAACATGACACATTATAAGAATGACAAGGAAGCCTATAAAGTGTAAGGAGTTGGTAGAGGATAGTCAGGATATAGCCACTCTCCAGGTTATGTGGCTCTGTAGGCCATCAAATTAGTAAACCATTAAAACACATTGAATTTTATTTCTGAATGATCTGTAAGAAGGAGTGTAAAGAGGGATATAAGTTAATCTACTGCAGTAGTCTAGGCAAGCAATCACGGTAAGCTTGGAATCTGGTGATATTAGTGGAAGGAGTAAAATTATACACATATGGTTATAGTTTGATGACAGACAACAGATTTGATCATAAATGGAATCAAGAAAACCAGATATTTCGGCTATGACTCTATAGTCATAGGCCTGAGCAAAGGATGAATGGTGATACCATTTACTGAGATGTGGGAAATTACAGTAGAATTAGGTTTGAAAGAGAAAATCAATTATTTGATTTGGGACATGTTAAGTTTAAAAGATCTATCAAACATTAAAATAGATGCAAAATAGGCAATTAGATCTATGGGTCATGATCTGAGCTGTAGGTAAAGCTTTTTGACTCATCAGTTAAGTGATATTTAAATCTGTAAATCATAGTAAGATCACACAATGGTTGAATGTAACCCTAAGCTAAATCACCATATTACATGTTAGAGCTGGGGAAAATTAGAAAGAACCTCTAAGAAAATGAAGGAGTTCCCAATAAGGTAGAAAAGAGATAATAAAAAAGTGCACATTTGATAAAATTTTTTTAAAAATTACAGAAGAGCAAATAATGTGCCAATATAATGAAAAATACTGGATAGTTGTCATTGGATTTAGCTCTATGGAAATTTTGGTGACTTTGATAAGAGGTGTTCCAGGGGAGACGAGGATTTCCAAGAGGTTAAGTGAATGCATAGACAAAAAGTTTAGGCAAATGTGTTTTCAAAAAGTTTGTCAAGGTAAACTACTTTCCATATCATAAAATAAAAAATGATCTTGAGTTTTGGAGTAAAGAAGGACACAGAATTGAAGAAGCAGCTGTATTAGAAAATATAGCTGTGGAAGATGAGTTTAAAAATTAAATTGTTTTTAAGGTGGAAGACTTACAAAAATATGTACATCTGATGATGGTAATGAGCCAAGATATCTTTACAGAAAGGAAGAATTTGCTAACCTAGAGCTAAGTTTAAGGGATAATATCCAGGGTGGAATTTGAGAGGTTAATTTTATCTAAGACAGAAAATATTGCCTTATAACAGTCTAAGAAGATAGCATAGTTAGGTAGAAATGCAAGTGGGATGGTAGATTTGGTGTTGAAGCTTTTGCAAGTCTTTACTGACTAGTTCCATTTTCTCAGTGAAATCTAGAACAAGTTAATCCACTAAAAATGTTAAATGTTGGGGTCAGCACTGTGGGATAGTAGGCTGACTTCGCCTGCTGCACTGGCGTCCCATATGGGTGCTGGTTCATGTCCGAGTTGCTCCTGTTCCAACCCAGATCTCTGCTGTGGCCTGGGAAAGCAAGGAAAGATGGCCCAAGTGCTTGGGCCCTTGCACCCTTGTGGGAGACCTGGAAGAAGCTCCTGGCTCCTGACTTCGGATTGGCTCAGCTCCAGCCACTGAGGCCATTTGAGGGGTGAACTAGCGGATGGGAGACCTCTCTCTATCTCTCTCTCTCTTCTCTGTCTGTAACTCTACTTCTCAAATAAATAAATAAAAAATGTTAAATGTGTCTATGTATGGAAGTGGAGGATCTCTGGAAATGTGATTAGAGACTATGAACTAGTCTCTAGAAGAATGAAATGATTAAGAAATGGTTAGGCAGCACCAAGGGCTAGCTGAAGTTAGAGGTCACAAATTTAAAACAAGAACAACCAGCACATGTGGACAATTTTTCCAAATGCAATTTGGAGGTACAAGTATAGATTCAGAGTAGGAACTGAATTGGATTTTATTAGGTGTTAGTCTAGGTAAAACTTTGCCAAACAGTGCTACAGAGCAGGGAAGAGCACTGAAACTAAGACATAATGTTAAATGAAATAAGCCAGGCACAGAAAGACAAGTCCTGCATGATCTCATTCATATATGGAAGCTCAAAAAGGTGATCTCACAGAAGTGGAGAGTAGAATGATGCTCACCAGGAGCTGGGGGCCTTGGGGGTAGAGTAGAGATTTGGTGCTATGTTAGTCAAAGGATAAAAAAAAATAAACTGAAAAAATTAAATTCAAGAGACCTTTTATACAACGTGGTGACTATAGTTGATGATAATTCTTGTTTGCTTTTCTTTCAACTTAGAAAATGCATCTTGTTTATAAACTTCCTGAAAAATATGGAGAGTGGAAGTTATATGTTCTCACCACAAAAATTACAACTGGGTGAGGTAATGAATTTATTAATTAGCTAGATTTAGCAAATCCACTATATATATATATATATATATATATATATATATATATATACCATCATGTTGTACACACTAAATACATATGATTTTTCCCTGTCAATTTAAAATAAGTAAAAACACTGGGGGGAGAGAGAGAAACTGAAAATGTCTCCAAAAGAGTGATTACAATGATGTTCTGTGGAACGTAAGTCAAGTAAGATGTGACAGAGATTCTGAAGCAAGGTTAGCGCCATGAAAAGTTTGGAGGTTGATAACTTACAGATCCCTATGAAGTTAAATTATTTCATATAGTCTTTAATAAACAGGAAAAATATTACTTGTTGACTTTTAATTCAACCTTAGAAAATATGACTTCCAGTCACCTAGGGGATTTGTTTTTCTTAATATCTGTGAATCAATTGATTTCAGTGATTGCTAGTAAATAGTAATATTTACCTGAGGCATAGATCCTCTTTCTGTGTGATTTTTGGTGAATGGAGCTACTTAGGTTTCATGTGAGGAACCAGTAGTTTTTATGTCTTTCAAAAATAAGTGTGCTTTGAAAAGCAGTAGGGTAACATGGAACCTATCATAATTATTTGCAATAGTGTTGAGTAGCACATTCAGAATTTATGCAGCAGAAACTTTTAGCTTGAATGAATTAAAGCTTTTGGATTTGAAAACCTGTCTGTTTCTTAATATAATCAGATATGTGAGTCTCTGTAAACTTTCTTTGCTTTCAAAGGCAAACATAACTAATAATTTCTGTAAAGGTCTTGAATCGTTCCAACATCTGTTCTTGGTTTACTATAAAAACCATGTCTCTGATCTCATGTGTTGAACTACTGTATGTTTGCCACTGTCTATTTCCTGTGAAAAAATACATTGAACAATAATAGCTTTTGTTCCTAACGTTCCAACCACTAAAACAGCTGAACAAATAATATCCATGCTTTCATTTGGAATAATTTATTCCATGTACATGTTTATGCAGAGTCATTTGGCTTATTGGATGTTTCATCATTTAAAAATCAAATCTTAGAATTTTAGACTACTGAAAACTCTGGTCTAATAGTTTCCTCATGCTTATAGTAATTCTCTTAACAGCATTTCCTTCCTAATTCATCAACTTATTTTGTATATGGTTTGTATAGATGAGTAGAAGTAGTTAAAATCCCCTTATTAATAATGTTAGTGAAAATTTTCATTTGAGGACACACATTTTGCAAATAACATTAAAAGATTAAATAATTTAGCATTTAAACCATGAAAAGTAACCATTTTTGCTCTTTTGTTGCCTAAAGAAATAATAACTGCAGATTAGTAATGATATAAATTATAATACATTTGTCTTAGCTCAACACACTCCAGATGACTTAATGGTAGGCTGAGCAACACAGGGCAAGCTTAACCTCCACTCCACAAAGATCTTATTACATAAACTTTACTAGCCCAGACATGGAATAAGTCATGCACTGATTAAATAAGACAAATAAAAACACTCCTTAAAAGTCAAGAAAACAAGTTACTTAAAAGTCAGTCTTAAATCATTTGCAGTGGCAACAGTTTAGAATTTTTGGAACATATACAACTTTCTCTTTCTAAAAATTGGGGAATTATAATTTAGAACTTGGTCATTGCAACATCGCATTGAAAACTAAAACTGCAGTTGGTCATTGAGCTCTCCAGTTCACCCAATGTCTAAAGCCAAACTATCCAGAAGGCTCAGGACACCTAATGCCAGACTATCTACAAAGCCCAGGGCATCTAATGCTATCAATTTACATTCAGATATTATCATCCATGAGTAATGTGCTATTAGCTGTCAGATTTTTTTAAGATTGATTTATGTATTTGAAAGAGTTACAGAGAGAGAGGGAGACACACACACACACACACACACAGAGAGAGAGAGAGAGAGAGAGAGAGAGAGAGAGGAAGAGAGAGAGAGAGAATCGTCCATCCTCTGTTTCACTCCTCAAATCGCTGCTGTCATCTTCCACAGTTTTTCCTACATCGTTAGCAAGGAGCTGGATCGGAAGTGAAGCATCGGGGGTATGAATCAGGGCCCATATGGGATGCCACTGTCTCAGGTGGAGGCTTTATCCACTACACCACAATGCCAGCCCCTGTCAGTTTTAAAATTTCAGTTTTGAATACCAGTATTTGAGATCAACATTGCAGAATCCATCTACCCTAATGATCAACCCACACTTTCATTATTGAGATACATTTGAATTCAGGAAATAATGAAATTATGACAGTATTAGTTTAGTATAGTTGCCATAACTAAGTATCACAAACTGTGTGAGTTAGAACAATAGAAATGGATTTCCTCACAATTCTGGGAGCCCGAGATCTGGGATCATAATGTCAGCAGGGCCACACCCCTCCAGAGGAAGGAAGGAATGATTTGTTGCAGGCCTCTACCAGCTTCTGGTACGTCACTGGCTTCTGGCTGCATAATTCCAAATATTCATATGGTATTCGTTCAGTGTGCTGTCTCTCGCTGTGTCCAACATTCCCCCTTTATGAGGAACTGCCTCAGATTATGTTGTGGCTCATTCTAATGATCTCATTGGAACTTAGTTACCTCAATAAAGACATTATCTCGAAATAAGATGAAATTTTGCAATTCTAGGATTTAGGGTTTTAACATATCTTTTTTTTTTTTTCACAGAACACGACTGAATTCATAAAACTTGCCTTTCATTTTGACATCCAGTTTTGTCACAGCTGTGCTTCTCAATTATTTTCTCAACAATGTTCCTCTCTACATTTTACATGTTATATATTGATGTTTGGTAATATTTAAACAGTTTAATCAGTGTTATTGATAACATAATATTCAAATTACATTACTCCTTAAATAAAATTAAAACAGTACAAATCCACATTTATTTAACTTTGGAGCTCTTGCTGGAAGCTTCTTTCTCCCACATCCTGTGCATGTGGATGGAATGTTTCTTAGAACTCACCATGAACCTCTGCTTGTGTCAAACCCTCATCCTTAGTGGTGAGGATAACTCCAATTATTCACATCAGCATCACATCAAAAGTTCTGTTAGCTCCACACGGGCAGTTTTGGATGGATTCTGTGTTAGTATGTGCTTAACCTAATTTCTATTTTCTTCATGACTTTTCAGAAGACCAAAGAAGAAAGGAACTCAAATATTCAATACAGCTTCCTGATACCACATGTTACTTTCCTACTCTTTTCTCTATAATTAAAAGTTGATTTTCATATACATTACTAATTCATGCATGGTAGCTCTCCATAAAAGGAAAACCTAATTAATAAATCATTTTCATTTAACAATGTTATTATGTTTACTTGTTATCAATTTATTTGAAATCTTTCTAACTATTCATGCAGAGCTTCTTGTTAAATAGTAATGTTCTTTTTTGTGTTCTATGTTAAGAATAAATCTTAAAAAACAAAAATTGTTTCAAGCTTTATTAAGGTTTATTTGACAAAATAACAGGCAATTAGGTTAAACTGCTGCTCCTGGTTGTTCTACTTTGGGTCCAGCTCTCTGCTAACATGCCTGGGAAGTCAGCAGAAGATGGCACAATTCTGGGATCCCTGCTACCCACTTGGGAGACCCTGATGGAGCTTCTGGCTCCTGTCTTCCTCCTGGGCCAGGCCCAACTATTACAGCGACTTGGGATGTAGACCAGTGGATGGAAGATCTCTCTTTCTCTCTCTACCTTTTACTCTGTAACTCTACCTTTCAAATATAATTAAATGAAACTTTAAAACATGGCAATTATCGGGCCGGCGCCGCGGCTCACTAGGCTAATCCTCCACCTTGCGGTGCCAGCACACCGGGTTCTAGTCCCGGTCGGGGCGCCGGATTCTGTCCCGGTTGCCCCTCTTCCAGCCCAGCTCTCTGCTGTGGCCAGGGAGTGCAGTGGAGGATGGCCCAAGTGCTTGGGCCCTGCACCCCATGGGAGACCAGGAGAAGCACCTGGCTCCTGCCTTCGGATCAGCGCGGTGCGCTGGCCGCAGCGCGCCAACCGTGGCAGCCATTGGAGGGTGAACCAACGGCAAAGGAAGACCTTTCTCTCTGTCTCTCTCTCACTGTCCACTCTGCCTGTCAAAAAAAAAAAAAAAAAAAAAAAAAAAAAAAAAAAAAAAAAAACATGGCAATTATTTTCAGTATACAAGAGTATTTGGATAAACTTGTACATTATGAAATGATGATTACCACAGAGATAATTAGTATACTCATCACCTCACATAGTTACAATTTTTAAAGGTGAAAACACAGAAGATCTACTCAGCACATTTCAAACATACTATAGGTTGTTATTAACCAGTGCCACAATACTATATATCAGCCTCACAAACTTATTCATCCTATATACCGAAAACCTTGGGCAATTTGAAACATTTCTCTATTTTCTCACCCTCTGACTTATGGCAATAAATGTTTTACTCTGCTTTTTTTTTTTTTTTTTTTTTTTAAGATTTATGTACTTGGTGGTGACAGAGAAAGAGAGGGAAATATAGGAGAGAAGAAATCTTCCACTGCTAGTTCACTTCCCAAATGGCTGCAGCAGCAGTTTGTGATAAGAACTGGAAACTTAGTTCTGGTTTCTAATACGATTTGCATGGGCGCTCAGACCTAGGCCATACTTTACTGATTTCCCAGGTACATTAGCAGGCTATTGGATTGGAAGTGAAGCAGCAGGGACTCAACAGACAATCTGATATCATATATCAGTGTTGTAAGTAGGGGTTTAGCTTACGGTGCTACAACGCAAACCCCTTTAATCTCTACTTCTATGATTTTTACTATTTAAGATTTCACATGTAAGTAAGATCATATAGAATTTATTGTTCTGTGGCTTGCTTACTTCAGTTAGTGCAGTATCTTCCATGTGTTGAAAATGACAGAATTTTCTTCTTTTTGAACCTGTAGAGTATTCCATTGTTCATATATACCACATTTTGTACCCATCCTTTCATTAATGGACATTTAGCTTGATTCCACTTCTTGGCATTTGTGAATTATGCTGCAATGAGCCTGGGCATACAAGAGAAAATGGTTTTATTTTCTTTGATACCCAGAAGGGGGAACTGCAATTCAGTGTCCTATCTTAATAAAAATTCCCAATAAATTAGATATAGAAAGAATGTACCTCAAAAAGTGAAGGCCATGTATGAAAAGTTCACAGTTAACATCATATTCAATTATAAAATAAAAAAAGATGAAAGCTATACCTTGAGTATCAGGAATGAGACAAAGATGTCCACTATCACCACATTTATTTCATATAGTACTAAAGTCCTGGCCAGAGCAATTACAAAGGAAAAGAAATAAAATGCATCCAAATCAGAAAAGAATTAAAATTGTTCCTATTGCAGATGACATGATCTTATATTGAGAGAAAAGCATAAAAAGGGTAAAATTGTGGATAGAAAATCAATCTTTAAAAAAGTTGTTGTTTCTATCCACTAACACTAAATTATCTAAAAAAGAATGATTACACGAATAACATAAACTTTATTTATTTATTTATTTATTTATTTTTGTCAGGCAGAGTTGGAAAGTGAGAGAGAGAGACAGAGAGAAAGGTTTTCTTTCCGTTGGTTCACCCCCCAGACGGCTGCTGTGGCAAGCGCGCGGCACCAATCTAAAGCCAGGAGCCAGGTGCTTCCTCCTAGTCTCCCATGCGGGTGCAGGGCCAAAGCACTTGGGCCATCCTCCACTGCCCTCCCGGGCCACAGCAGAGAGCTGGACTGGAAGAGGAGCAACCGGGACAGAACCAGTGCCCTAACCGGGACTAGAACCCAGAGTGCTGGCGCCGCAGGCATAGTGAGCCGTGGTGCCGGCCAACATAAACTCTTTAGGAATAAATTTAACCAATGAGATGAACCTGTAAAACAATGGTGTAAAAAAATTGAGACAGACCAAGATAAAATGGAAAGAGATACTATGTTGATAGATTCAAATAATAGTAGTAAAATGTCCATATTATCCGAAATGACCTAAATATTTAATGTAATTTCTATAGAAATTCCATACATTTTACATAGAAATAGAAAAACAATCTTAAAATTCATATGGAGCTACAAAATAACCTGAAGAGTCAAAGCAATCTTCACAAAAAAGAAAGCTTAACAGACCAAAAAAAAAAAAAACCCACAAAATATAATAGAGCCAGTGTGGTCATCTGTCAGAGAGTTCCATGTGTAAGACAATACTTTTTTTTTTATCTCCCAGTGCATTCTAATATTTTCTTATATTTTTCTATTTCTATTTATTTATTCTAGTTCATTTTTTCATAAATTATGATTATAATTTATTAGTGATATTTCAAAGATCACTAACAGATAATAACCACCCTCAGTTTAAAACTCACAGGATTAACTGACATTCCTCTCTTAGTATTTGGGATTTTCTCTCACACACACACACACACACATGCATACACACGTGCATACACATACATGTATACATGGTACACACACACAGACAAGCGATTTTTACTGCTGTGGTAGATACTTAGGCCCATTTGGTAATGTACTGGTGACTTACTCATGATGCATGTTTATTATTGTATATCATTTTCTTGCATTGTGGTTCAATATAGTGCTGGAATGATGACATTAGAATTCTTCCCCTGATATGAAACCTCCATTTTGTGACTATTAGAGACTCTAAAATCTTTGCTAAGAGCATAACAGGCATATACTGGGTGAACAGAAATTCAGCTTCTCTAATCTCTTTCCTATCTGTAGTACTCAAGGAATAGTCTTTTATACATGCAGGATGCTGTGCTAGACACTGGTCTTTCCTCAGTGAATTAGGCACAGATGTGCTGTGCTCTCACTGAAATTCTGATTCAATGAAGGAAAGTGACAATTCATAATCACATGATCACTTTTCATGACACACTTGAGAGAAATTATCTTTCTCCTTCTTTCCCTGGCTTTCTTCTCTTCTCTTCCTTTCTGCAGTAAATATTGTGAGTGAAAAAATCTTCAGCAGGTAAATTTAAGAAAGCCACCACAAGTTGTATTTCCAGAAAAAACACTGTGTCCTGCCACACAAACACACAGATAGGTATTATATTGTGTTGGGGGAGAGAAGAGAGAAGAAAGAAAGCAGGAAGAGAGAAGGAACGAAGGAAAATCTGTCTCAGTTCTTGCCAGCAAACACAGATTTGGAACATAGCTCATTTGAGTAAGTGCATTTATTGCAATCTAGTTTCATAAAACACAAAAGCAGTGAGCAAAATTTTCAAGAAATTTTACTTATCTGATGCATGAATTTTCTCACACAGGACAATCTGCACTTTCGCTTTTCCTGAGACAAACACAACCATGTAGATTTATAGCACAAAACAGATTGGCTACCCTTGTTCTTCTATTTGAACTGATTATTCCTTATTAAAATAGATTGTCCTTAAATTTCAATCAGGCTTCCAGTCAGTGATGGTTTTCCTGAATGATATTGGCAAGGGGCTCTGACTTTCATTTGGATTTTGAGTTTTAGTGTCAGGTTGAGTAAGACATTGATTACATTATTTCATTTCATTTCTAAGATACCATTTTTAAATGTCAAATCATTGTTAAATGCTAGACCTTTCATTGTATTTTGAAAGAGTATTTCAGCCTACTTTTAAAGAAAAAATACTCCCTAAAATATTGAATCAATAGGGTCTAAATGAAGGGCATTTATGCACGTTCATCCAGTTGCCTGCAAAAAGAGCCCCAAGTTGCAGAAGTTCCTTGGATATTTCCAACCTTCCTATATGGTCAGTAGTTCATTATGTCAGTGAGTGCCATGTATAGCACTGCAACAGTTCTAACAACCTCAGAAAGTATTCTTATGAAGAAAAGTACATTTAGTCCTAGAGACATATATATTTGTAAAAACTAAATGTTGGACAAAAAATTTAATATATTGCTTTCTATTGATAACCCTACCTAAATCAAAAGACAGTAAATTTTATGTGATATTCATGTATTTCAAGTCAGTCAAAAGTTTGGTTACATGGTTTTGTCCCCTTCTTAATAAAATGTCTTTGAAGCAATGTAAAGTAGAAGATTGGGTGCTAAAGTAAGATAATTAAACATTTATATATGAATCATCAGAAACACCAACTGAAAACAAATGAGGCCCTACATTCAGTTGTATATAAAAATAATGCAATATTAAACCATGCTACAACAATTCTTCTGTTACTTGTAGGCTTGCATGAATATAGCTAAGATAGAGTAAGATATTAAGACTAAAACCTTGGAATTTTGGACTCATGATTTTATTTTGTAAAACTAATTGTATGTCCTTAAGCAAATTATTGAACTTGTTTAGGAGTAAGCTTCTTTGCTTATAAAATGAAGATAAATTTGCAAGAATTCATTGCAAGAATTAAAATGGCATCATGCTAAAATATTTACAAATCATTCCTTTCACAGTACCTGATAATCAACAAATAGTTCTTTCCATAGTTTCCTTAGATAGCCTATAATTTATTTCTTAATGTAACCCAAATGTGTAGGGCTATAATAAGAATCATGTGTAGTACTAATTATGACTTTGCATCCTCAACTTCTGTTGTTTGTAAAAATAGACTTTTTTTCTATTTTTTCTCTTGTGCTTATATTCAAGGGCGCTGAAGATCTAGTATGTCTTTTATTCCTATAGTCACCTCCATCTCCCCAGTGCCGGTGCTACCCAGTGCCCTCCCAGAATGATGTATTGCTTGAAGTCGTATTTTAGCAAGTTCTTATAACATTTCTCCTTGCTGGCCTGCTTTCTGTGACTTCAACTTGCTCTCCAAAATCTTATTAGATATTCTTCTATCATCAATTTTCTTCATAAATATAGCTTAGTGGATCTATTTTAGATCAAGTATTGTTTAAACACTACTAGATTTATTGCATTACAGGATTCATTAATCTTACCATTTGATATTAATAAATGTCTCTAGAATATTATTCTTCTGTTTGGTAGGGTTTGTTTTCCCCTGAAAGAATTATCATCATTATGGATTTGGATATCTATAGAAACCAGCCTGAATATCCATTGATGGTGAAATATATTTTCAGATGCGAAATATTTTGGCTCATTGGAGCCTATATTGAAAACTTTTTAAAAATCTGAGTGATATTTCTGGTAAGTCCAACACCTAACTGGTATTGAGAATTGGTTGATGCTATCTTTAGAAACTGTTAGGTTAATACAGAGGATAAGAAATCATTAATACTATGCTATGACTTCATTGCATCCACCTCCAAACTCCTATGTCAAAACACTAACCCCTAATGTACCCATATTTGGAGATAGTACTTTTGTGAGGCATTGAGGTTAAAAGAGACCACACAGGTGAGATCTTAATCTAATAAGATTTTAAGATTGTCACTCTCCATTAAGGCAAGACACAGTGAGAAAGCTGCCATCTACAAGTCAGGAATAAAGTCCTCACCAGAAAATGAATCCTACTAGAACCTTGATCTTGTAGGTTTTAGGCTTTGGGAACTCTATGAGAATAAATTGTTTATTATTTAAGTCGCTCAAGTAGGCCATTTTGTTATGGCAGCTAGAGATGACTAACACACCCTTCATCGTATTTTCTAATCTCCAAAGAACTGATTTATCTTCTTTATTTCTTCATCTAACAAATATTTCATTGAAGGATTTGTTGCTCTAATTGCAGAGTCTTTTTGACAATACCTGCTCTTCCACATTAAATAAACTTAAAATTCTGTTTGCTTCTATTGTATGATGTTTTTAATCATCATGCTGGAAATTATGATGGTCTGCATATTTACAATTATACATTAATTAGAGCAAGGAAAACGTGTTTAAAATTATAGAAAGAAGGGAAATAATATTTTTAAATTATAAAAATGAATGATGCAGTAAAAGCTTGAAATTGTAGCAACTCTCAGAATCCATAATTTAGTAATCTAATTTTCAGAAGGTTTATCTCTAAGAAATAATAAAATATGCATATATTATCTTATATTATTGATATATAATTTAATATTATATTATTGATATAATTACTAATTATAGTATGTAGTAATTCATATATTTTATATGTATATTCCATTTGAAAGTTTATTACTGTCCCAGGCATTGTGGTACAGTAGATTAAGCCACTGTTAAATGCCTGCACCTGTACAACTGTGTCTGCCACTTTGAGTCCTGGTAACTCTGCTTCCCATGGAGCTTCCTGCTAATGAATCTTAGGAGGCAGCAGATGATGGCTCAAGTGCTTGTCCTGTGCAATGCAAATGGGAGACCTGGAAGGAGTTCTGGATTCCTGGCTTCTGCCTGGCCCAGCCCTGGCTGTTGTGGTGGTAGTCCTGTGAATAGAAGATATTTCTGCTATTCTTGCTCTTGCTCTTGCTTGACAGCTCTGCCTTTCAAGTAGATGAAAAGATAAACCTTTAAAAATTATTTTTTTACATAATAATTTTTACTGGTTAAAAATTGAAACCAAATCAGTTGATGCATGTAAATAAAGGCTGCAGAAAATCATTGAACTAGAAAGACATGTTGATTTTTCTATGTTGTTTGATTATATGCATGCTTTTCATTCTTTGCTGTATTTGATAACTAGATGCATTTTCAATAAAGTTTATATATGTGTAATGTGCATTTCTTACATAATTTTTAAGTAAATAAATACTCATTGTACAAATAAACTCGAGTGCTATCATTTATACATATGGTAACTAAAATTTGCTTCTAAAAATAAGCCTTGATATTTAAGTGTTTATCTTTGCATGATTCTATTTTAAAACACCAGGCATCTCTGAATATAGCAAAGGTTAAAAATGCCTACAATTATTTTGAAACTTTAAGATTACTCCATGATAGAATTCAGACAATTTATCATCAAAGTCATGGGATATACTCAACTCTGCATGACAGATTACATCTTCACCCTGTGGCTATAAGACATAAATAGTAGGAAGATCATAATGAAATATAATGTTTAAGAAAGACACAACAAAAACAAGTCATATTATGTTACATTTTAATAAAATTAAATTGCCATAGCAATAGGAATGCCTATGAAATTTGAATACAACTTAAAATTTATTAATAAAAATCAGTGATCTCTTTAACCATAGGATCATTACTGCATATGATCTTAGTAAACTAAGAGTTGCAAAGTTTATAATAAGTGAGCTTTATTTTCACTGACTTCCATATTGAAATAAATCTCACTGGACTGGCATTGTGGCATAACAATTTCATCTGTTACTTAAGACTCCTGTATCCCATATGGGTGCACTTGACTCAAGTACTAACTACTCTGTGCTTATGATCTAGCTTCCTGTTAATGGCTTCAGAGTCAGTGGAAGACAGTGTCTATCTATAGTGAGAACGTTCTCTTTAGATTCAGAGCAAGTAAATTGAAATGAAATGATACTTTGATTATCGCTGGTAATAAGGGTAAGTCATAAATTCACAGTAATCATGTTTCTATTAGGTAACTTTAAAGCATGGTTTGGAGCAAAATTAAAAAGGAAAGTTCCACTCATCTAAACCAACCTTAAAGTCTTTCATAAATTCAGAACGACACGTTTTTGAAAAATCTTATAGCATGCCCTATTTTTATTATCAAATTAAAGGATAAACTAGTATGCAACTGAAGTTATGAAGAACTTGCTATTTGCTGATTGTTTTATGTATGTAGTCTCATTTAATCCTCCCTACAGTTATATAGAAAGTGACCATAATCCCTAATGAAATATAAGGAAATGAAGATTTAAGGAAATATATAAAAGCCTCAATATTAATCTGCTACTAAATCATGGTGCCAAGATTGGATACCAGTAATATCTGACTCCAACACCCATGTGTTTTGCAATTATTTTGTCATATAGAGGAAGAATATATATGTAGAAGTCCAGACATATAAAACATTCCAATAACAGAATAATGCATTTGTGTGTGTAGTTTGACAACTTTAGTTTTCTGATGAAGAATATTGAAAAGTTTTGATATCAGAAAATTGCAAATATTCAAAGTGGGGCCAGTGTTGTTGTGTAGCTTGGCAAAGCCACTGCCTGCAGCATGATCATCTCATATGGGTGCCAGTTTGAGTCCCAGCTGCTTCACTTCCAATCCAGCTCCCTACTAATGAACCTGGGAAAATAGTGGAAGATGGCCCAAGTACTTGGGCCCCTGCACCCAATTGGGAGACTCAGAAGAAGCTCCTGGATCTTGGCTTTGGATCAGCTCAGCTCCAGACATTGTGGCCATTTGGGGAGTGTACTAGAGGATGTAAGATCTCTGTCTCTCTCTTTCTCTCACTCTTCCACTCTCTCCCTGTCTGCAGCTCTACCTTTCAAATAAAATAAATAAATCCTTAAAGAAATTCAAAGTATTTCATCAACCATATAAAAGATGTACTTAATATATATAAACCCCATTCCCTAAATATATGATTTATAATATACAAAGGTGATGTAATCTATTTTAGTTATATTAATTTAATATTTTAAATTATTATAAACAGTTAACAATAATAGTTCACTTAAAAAGTAGTGCTATTAGGAGCAACTATTTGCAAGCATTTTGTTCTTTTATTTTTCCATTTTTTTGAAGAAGAGATGTGTTTTGATAAAGTATAAACATATTATACATTATTAAACCTTAAAATTATATGCTTGACAGATAGTACATGTGTTTCTCTGGGGCTTTATTGCTCTCTATGGAACTTACTAGATGTGATTTCACTGCCACTGGCAAAATATGGAATGTTCTATAAATTAAAACATTTGGATATGGCTATGGGAAAGTCCCCATGATGAACATGGTCTGAGGATGGGGTGGGATACAAGCTTAACTGTTTTCAGGAAAAAAAAAAAAAAAAACAACCACCTCAATGTGTGTTGAATTTGTGCTTCGGGTCTGTTTATTTCAGGGATTGCACATTCTAAACAATGTGGGAATTGCAGTAATTTTAGAACAAGTGGAGATAAATTTACAAGTTAAATCACAATGTTTACAAAAGAATATATAGAGCAGTACACCTTACTTAGGCCAGATGCTGGTAATCTGGACACCAAGCTATCAATTAAAGTGGACAATTATGCTCCTTCTTCATGTTGACTTCGTTTGCCAAATCCACCTTTTTGAGATTTTTTTTTCCCTTTCTTCTTCTTCTTTGATAGCATTGGTCTACTATTTCCTCTCATCATCAGCTTTTAGTAATTTATATCCCAACCCATGCCAGACTAAATTACATTATTGGAAACAACATGTATTGCATTGGCTCATGCAAAACAAGCCAACGTAATTTTCTGTAGCAAATACCATTTTGCCTTTAAAGGACTAGGTAGTTGGTTTCATCTTCATTTTATGATATTAACATATAATTCTACTTGGGTGCACATGTATATGTGCTACTAATGTAGCTTACAGTTTACATCAGATAAAATAGATCAGCATTGGGTAATTGCAAGTGAATTAGTATCAGTGCGTGAATAACAAGAGTACTTCCAAAGGAACGACTGATACCTAATTAATTAAACTTGTCAAATGATTGCACCATGATCACAGCTCTCACCCGCAACTGTTATAAACTGATGAAATTTGATGCAATAGAACATGTATAAATTTGCACTTGGTTGAAACATCTGCAAACTGTGGTAAACACTTTTTTTTATTGCATAGGGCTAGAGGCATTTTTGCAGTCACTTGGACGCAGTGTTGAAGCCAGTATTCCCTTTCCCCTTCTCGACCTGCAACTCTATGCCTTTTGTTTCTCCTCACTCTTTTTATCTGTTTCTCTACTCCCTTAGTTTCCTAAGTTGTAAACTGTTTTCTTAAAACTTTAAACCTAGCACATACTATCTATGTTACTCTACCATTAAACTCTAGACCTAAAGCTTGTGTATTTTTTAATATGGTGTTTGCAATCCTAGAAATTATATTAATTTAGCAATATATTTTCTATTATCACTCAATAATAATATATTTTATTTAAATGCAATATTAAATATGCTTAGTAGGTATTTTTGATAAAATAGTGGACAATAGATTAGTTTCAACTGGATTATTCAGATTGTGTAAAATTTTAAGTACTTGTTTACTTCTTTATTTTATACAGAGTTGGTCCTCATGCAATTTATGTCCTCTATGATCTCCTTTGTAGCTAAAATCATAAATCCTTCCCCAAGTCTGAAGTCACCTGCCAGAAAACTTTTTAAATCTTAGTCACTTTTGTGTGGGAAAATGTACCCACCAGCTTATCCACTTGCATTTATTCTTAGCCTTTTTCTAAATATGAAAGTAGTTCAAAATTTTGCAGAAAAAAACACCCTTATTTAATGCTATAACTAGTACTCCAACAGTATTTTTTTTTTCTTTTCTTTTCACTTTGTGTTGCTATATGGGGGCAAACTGTTGAAATCGTTACCTAATATATATACTAAACTGATCTTTTGTATACAAAGAGAATTGAAAATGAATCATGATGTGATAGGAAGGGGAGAGGGAGCGGGAGGGGGGAGGGTTGTGGGTGGGAGGAAAGTTTTGGGAGGGGGAAGCCATTGTAACCCATGAGCTGTACTTTGGAAATTTATATTCATTAAATAAAAGTTTAATAAAAAAAATAAATAAATTTATTTTGGTGCAAATTTTTTGAAAACATGCATTCAAGCAAGTTAATGAAAATTTTCTATTGTGAAAATGTTGTGCAAGAATTTAATTTTTTTTTTTTTTGCCAAACTAAACTTATCCTTTAAATCCTTTGTCTATGGGCTTTTTGAAATGCCATCATATAATTGGGATAAAAATCCAAGACAAGAGAAAGTTGGATAAGTGCATAATTAGATTTAGTTCAGGTACTGGACAGCATTATTTGAAATGTAGGTGTAATCATGATAAAAATCTCAATTTGTGACACGGCTTGCTGTCTTGAAAGAACTTGGGTGTATCTTCACTAGACTGGAAGAAATAACAGTAGCATATTTTTTTCCCCACTCATATATTGCCATCTCCAAGTTAGGCACATTACACAAAACTTCTCTGACTTACATTTTTGACATGGAATAATTTTATTCATTTTCTCAGAAGTATTTTGTACTTTTAGGGAACCAGTACATTCTCCATAAATTTGCAATGACAAAAATGAAAAAGGGGCTGGTGTTGTAGCAGAGTAAGTTAAGTCTGCCTGTGGTGCCAACGTACCATATAGGTGTCAGTGCGAGTCCAGGCTGCTCCACTTCCAATTCAGCTCCCTGCTAATGGCCTGAGAAAGCAGTGGAATATGGCCCAAGTGCTCGGACCCCTGCACAAACATGGGAGGGCAGGAAGAAGCTCCTGGCTCCTGGCTTTGGATCACTCCCCAAGGCCGCAAGGGCCAGAGCTGGGCTGATCTGAAGCCAGGGGCCAGGAGATTCTTCTGAGTCTTCCATAGGAGTTCAGGGGCCCAAGCACTTGGGCCATCTTCTACTGTTTTCCCAGGCCATAAACAGAGAGCTGGATTGGAAGAGGAACAGCCAGGACAAGAATCGGAACCCATATGGGATGCCAGTTCCACAGGCTGAAAAAAGGAAAATATTATATTGTTGTATACTTAGATAACAAAAAATAAACAGATAATATGGTAAGTTTTATGGTTTTTAAGTGAAAAATAAAATGTTAAAAAGTTATAATAGTTAAACAATAGTTCTTGAGACATACACCTTGAAGAAGAAGTACTGTGGGCTATGGAAACCCACAGTAGGCTGACTTGATCTACTGTGGGAGGAAAACGGGGAGAGGGGAATCCACTGAAGTGACATGTACCTGAGAACTGAAGGACTCATAGCAATTGCCTAACTGAAATGATGCATGAAAGTTTCAAGCTCTGGTTAAGACCGAAACTGTTGCAATAAGGCTGGACAAGTGCCAGGGTAGCAGCAATACCATCTTGAAAAAGGAAGGGCAGTTGGGGAGCGGTGGGTCTGATGCAGTCGGTGGTGATGAGATCATTTTGTGCTGCAGTAGGAGTCACATCTGGAGTCTGGGTCTCCTTGGGTTTATGCAGGGACAGTGAAATCGAGTTTGGAGTCTGGGAAGATTTTATAAAGGAACCATTACCTAAGCTGAGATAGAAACTGTAAGCAGAGTTGAGCAGTGTTAGTGGGAGGGCAGGAGGCAATCAGGGGAGGGATGTGAGAATCTTTGAGCCTGCACAAAGCCTGGAGGTAAGGCTAACGAGAGGCCCTGATGGAGAGTCTGATGTATGCACTTTGCCTCTTGCACTCATCATAGGCTTTGCGTGCATCTCAGTATTTTCTCCTGTAAAAACAGTGATGTTCCACAAAGTAAAAGGATTCGGTGTATTTCTTGTTTTGTTTTTCTTTGAAGAAGCAGAGAGGAAAATTTTGTGCATTGGTAACATATTTTTTGAAGTCAAAATTTTACTAAAAAGACTCGCAGAGAATCCAAATAGCTGGGGAACTCAGTTCATACCAGACCTGCCAGTCCTCTGATTTTCCACATTACTCTCTAAAACCAGAAATCTTTGTCTGGACAAAAAGTTTTTTTTTGTTTGTTTGTTTGTTTTGTTTTTTAAGATTTGATTATTTCTTCTAAAGTCAGAGAGAGAGAGAGAAAATAAATCTCCTCAATCTGCTGCTTCACTCCCCAGATGGCCACAGCGGCCAGGACTGGACCAGGCCAGAGCCAGGAGCCAGGAGCCAGGAGCCAGGAGCCAGGAGCCAGGAGCTTCTCGAAGTGGCAGCTTTACCTGCTATGCCACAACGCTGACCCTGGAACAACAAATATTAAAGGATGGACAGGAGTTAAATTGGGGGAAAGGATGAGGATAAGCATTATTGGCAGACAGAATCAGGTGAAAAGACACTGGGCTTGATTAGAAAACTACCATCACAAATTTGCTTTTCTTGGGCCAGCACTGTGGCTCACTTGGTTAGTCCTTCACCTGCAGCACCGGCATCCCATATGGGTTCTGTACTGGTTGCTCCTCTTCCAGTCCAGCTCTCTGCTGTGGCCCAGGAAGGCAGTGGAGGATGGCCCAAGTGCTTGGGCCCTGCACCCACATGGGAGACCAGGAGGAAGCACCTGGCTCCTGGCTTCAGATCGGTGCAGTGCCAGCAGTGGCGGCCATTTGGGGAGTGAACCAACGGAAGGAAGACTTTTCTCTCTGTCTCTCTCACTGTCTATAACTCTACTTGTCAAATAAATTAAAAAATAATAATAATAAAAAAACAAATTTGCTTTTCTTGACAGGAATGAGATGAACAAATGAGATAGCAGGTGTATTAGTTTACTAGAGCTGCCAAAGTAAATTAAAGATCACAAACTTGGGAACTTAAACAACAGAAACTTATTCTTCAACAGGTGTGGAAAATAAAAGTCTAAATTTTTAGATTGATTCCTTTTGAGAGTTTTAGTGGAAGATATTTTCTAGAACTCTTCTTGACCTTTAAAGAGGCTTCTTCCTGTGTCTGTCTCTCTTATCTTCCCTCTGTCTGTATATCTGCAACCAAAGTTCTCTATTGTATAAGGACATCAGTCTCATTGAATAAGGGCCCACCTAATGAGCTCACTTTTCCTTGATTACTTCTGTAAAGACTGTATCTACAAAATAGGGTACATTCTGAGTTACTTGGAGTTAGGACTTCCACATATGAATTTGAAGGAGGGGACTAGTCAATTCATAACAATGTGTCAAAATGATTTTTGTGAACTGTTAAAATATTGAAAATAAATGAGGCATTCACATTATAACATATTTTTTTTTTTTTGACAGGCACATTGGACAGTGAGAGAGAGACAGAGAGAAAGGTCTTCCTTTTGCCGTTGGTTCACCCTCCAATGGCTGCCGCGGTAGGCGCACTGCAGCCAGTACACTGCGCTGATCCAATGGCAGGAGCCAGGTGCTTCTCCTGGTCTCCCATGGGGTGCAGGGCTCAAGCACTTGGGCCATCCTCCACTGCACTCCCTGGCCACAGCAGAGAGCTGGCCTGGAAGAGGGGCAACCAGGACAGAATCCAGTGCCCCGACCGGGACTAGAACCCCGTGTGCCGGTGCCGCTAGGCGGAGGATTAGCCTGTTGAGCCGCGGTGCCGGCCACATTATAACATTTTTCACTGGTCATTTACACTGACCAAAATGTATGGTTTTGAGAAAAAAATACAGATATTCTTTGACAATCATGCAATAATTCTTTCAGAGATACAGGCTATAATTCTAAAAATATGCTTTTTGTAGGTCGCTGATTGGGCACAAAGGAACCTTTTGAGGTTGCACATAAATTTCAAGTAAACAGAAACAATATACTTGAGAGACTGTATTTTCTAAAAGATTTATTTATTTTATTCAAAATTCAGAGTTACAGAGATGCAGAGACAGAGAGAGAGAGAGAGAGAGAGAGAGACAGAGAGAAAGAGAGAGAGAAAGGCAGAGAGTCTTCTGTCCTCTGGTTTACTCTCCAAATGGCCGCAATGGACAGGGCTGGGCTGGGCTGAAGTCAGGAGCCAGGAGCTTAAACCAGATCTCCCACGTGAGTCGAGGGCCCCAAGGGCTTGGGCCATCTTCTGCTGCTTTCCCTCGTGCATTAACAGGGAGCTGGATTGGAAGTAGAGCAGCAGGGACTGGAATCAGTGCCTATATGGGATGCTGGTGCTGCGGGCAAGAACTTTACTTGCTAGGCCACAATGCTGGCCCCAAAGAAGGAGGGAGGGAGGGATGGAGGAAGGAAGAGAGACAGAGAGAGAGAGAGATTATAAAAGAAACACTCATATGTAAGGTATACGTGGGAGGCCAGCCAGAGTGAAATATAAAGGAGATGAGAACTAGAAGAAAGAGTTTGGAAAGAGATATGCCTGATGTGGAAAAACCATAGCAGATTTTAGTATGTATTAAAGTAGGTTATATTGTGTCATGTAACCCTACTTTGTAACTGAGCAAAATGATGCTCTAAATTCACATTTTTTATTTGTTTGTTTGTTTAAATTCTGACAAGACGGGATTATTAGTCAGGATTCATCACAAGAAATGATCAGTAGGAAAGGCAGGTAAATACATAGATGATAGATAAATACTGGTTAAATATGTAGATACATGGATAGATAAATAAAAAGATAGATAGATGATAGAGATTCCTAGAAGGAGACTGTTTATTGGGAGTTGGCTCACATGATTTAGAAGGCTGCGATGTCCTGAGATGTTCCATCTGTATGTGGGAGGCCCAAGAAAATCCTCGGTGTTCAAAGGCTTGGAAATCCGAGTCAGCGCTGGGGATTCCAGACCGAGTCTGAAAGCTGAGGGCAATGAAGAGTTGTCTCCTAGCTGAGCACTCAGGCAGAGACTGAATCCAACCTTCCTCTGCCTTTTTGTTCTATTCCGGCCCTCAGCAGACTGGACAATGTTCTCACAAAATTGGGATGGCCTTATGCTATACTCAGTTCCTCAGCTCATATGCTTATCGTTTTTGGAAATGCCACCATATATACCACCTAAAATAATATTTAATGAGGTGTGTGGGCATTTCATGGTCCAGTCAAGATGACATGAAATTAAACATTCAAGAGGTGAAGGTGCTAAATAGTTGAACAATATTAAAAGATAGTCAAAGTTAAAATATTAAAAGTGAAAATCTAACCACAGATGATGAAGACAGGGATAAAATCAAAATATCTACTACTTTTGAAAAATTTTACTATTACAGTAGGTTTTTTTTTTTTTTTTTTTTTTTTTTTTTTTTTTTTTTTGACAGGCAGAATTAGACAGTGAGAGAGAGAGAGAGTCAGAGAGAAAGGTCTTCCTTTTTCGTTGGTTCACCCCCCAAATGGCCGCTATGGCCGGCGCTGTGCCGATCCGAAACCAGGAGCCAGGTGCTTCCTCCTGGTCTCCCATGCGGGTGCAAGGGCCAAGCACTTGGGCCATCCTCCACTGCCTTCCCGGGCCACAGCAGAGAGCTGGACTGGAAGAGGAACAACCAGGACAGAATCCCAGAATCCGGCGCCCCAACCCCGCTACCGGGACTAGAACTCGGGGTGCCAGCGCCGCAGGCGGAGGATTAGCCAAGTGAATCGTGGCGCCGGCCAATTACAGTAGTTTTTATCAGCTATGAATTATGTGTTACATTTATTGTTATCAGTTTTTTTCAAATATTACATTTCAATATTCAGTACAATTGTGGTCAATTTGCTTAAGACTTTACAATTTAGGCTTTTGTTTTGAAGGCATATACTGTTGATGCCTCATTTAATCAAGTTTACTCTTTGTCTAAATTTTCTTTGAGGTCTATACTCCTTCCCTTCTATGTTTTTAACCCTCTAATTCCAACCATTTCTCACTTAACACTAATGTGCTTGATTTTAGCTTCTCACTTTGCTTGTTCTGTTTCAAAATAATTCATCTCATTATTTCTTTCACTTTGAGATGTTATACTCAGCATGTTTATCAGAGTAATTCATAGTACAGCAGGACTCAAAATAAAAATGACACTGCATTGCATAGAGAAAACACAAATATGTGAACCTCAATTCATTCAACAAATATTTGTTCATTCTCTAGAGGCAATCATCTTTAATTGCCAGTGTTTTACTTATCCTAAATTAAATTTTATAATGTTATTTTAAAATTTAGCAACCTTAGATCTTAATCAGTTGACACATTGATAAGATAAATGCAGATTTAGCATACTTTTACCAACTCCCTTTCAATCTCCCCTTTCACAACATTTGGGAATCATTGTAATTTAAACAACAAACCTATAGTCAGGCATTTTATATACTCTTTCAACCACAGATATTATCATTTGGCTTCCAACTGTGGGATATGAAGACAGTGATATCTACCTTTATCCCACTCAATGCTACAGCAGCAAAATCAATCATGTTTGCATATAATCTTACATTTTCATTTTTTACCCCTAAAATACCTTTATACTTATTTTATACATTCATTCATACATCAACAGATTTTTTGTATTATTATGACTAAAATTTCAGAGCCCCATATTAGAATTGATTTCATCTAATATACATGGGATTTTTTGTTTGCTTTTTCATTTTCCTGGGATTCCAAATTATTTTCTATTTTTACATTCTCACATATTTTTTAATCTATTCTTTTTCATTCTCTGTACTGTATAAGAAATAATGGTAACAAGTTTGAGTCGAGTAACACTGGAATCAACAAGAACAGTTAAGAGGCCACTGCCATGTACAAGCTGAAATACAAAGGGAGCACAGATGACAATAGTGGCAGTTTGATCAGCTCAAATTCATCATAATTATGAGTAAAACAGCTGGAAGCACATGCCCTCCACATAGTGTGCCAGAAGGATCATTTTGCATGGAAAGCATTGCATAATTGCAATATATTCTTTACCATGCAAGTTATAAGGTTAGAGAACATAAAGCAACTCTAGGTCATAGAGATTTCACAAATGACAAATACACACACACAAACACACACATACCTAGGCATATACTATTCTAATTCAATAGCTATTTGTTTAGCATTATAATGCACTCATTGAATTTTTCTATTCAATTTATTCACATGTATCTGTATTAATCTAAACTTGATAACAGCACTAACATATTGCTAGTGCTAGCTCTTTTTCCATCATAGGGGAAAAATATCCCTGAATTACAGTAAAGTGGTGCTTTCTATAATATATATTCCTAATAGAAAATAACTAATTGGGTTATGTATGTGTTGAGGATGTAGTGGTTAGTATTTGTAAAGGATGACCTTGACATGGTTTGTGAGGCCTCCAAAGCAATTACTGGAGAAACTGAGATGGGAAACAATAGTGAAAAGCAGAGGGAACTGCTTGGATTAGTCCAAATCACAGATGTTGCTCAGTAGCATTAAATGACAGTTAACTTTTAATGAGGGAAGACACGAGGTAATTAAATCACGACATACAATTATGAAAGAAAATATCAGGTAACAATCTTGCTATGCAATATAAAAGAAGAAAAGACATTTTCTGAAAACTTGCCTGATGCTCTGTCATCTGAAACTATTCTTTATGAGTGCAGGGTGAAGGTCAAGGAGGTATCTCAACTCCATCAATCCTTTGGACAGTTACAAATGACCTTTCGCTTTCCATAAGACATTCAATATTCTGAATTGGAGGGATACATTTTTCTGTGTTTAGAGAATGGCAAAATTGAAACCTTTCCTGTTGCAGTAGACACACTTTTGTTGACTGTCTTGTATAGTTTGTTCATTCCCAAAGCTTGTTGGGACCCTGGTCTCATTTGCATTAACCATTTAAACTAGAGCAACACACCACTTTTATATCATTTATCTAAATTTTTTCTACTTTACTCAAGCTTTTTAGAGCTATACACTGGCCTTATAGAGAACAATACCTTCTCTAAAATACTTGAATGCTTTTAACTTTAAACAAGCAACCCGTGAATTTTTCATTTAAGTTAGAAAGCTAATAAGGAATATAGAAGCAAGATTTTAATTCATTAATTTTGTTCCATTGGATATATTTTAAAATAATTAGTTTTGAGTAATGATTAAAATATAAGAAAAATGTGATAGTCACAAAGCTCTAGGAAAATAAAATGTTTTGACACTGATACAAAGAGTAAGGCATTTTAGTTTCAAATTATTAATTTAAGTATTCATCTCATGTAAAGTATTGGATCTCTGCTGTGTCTTAGAGACTACCGTAGGCACAGGAGTACACCAGGGAACAAGATAGACACTTTATTTGCACTTCAAGAATTCCCATTCCTGAGCAATGGATAAGGACATAGGTTAATAAATAAATAATATAATCCGAAATATTGCAAACCCATTAGAGAAATACAACAGGGTAATGGGATGGACAGTGCTATGTTGGTGCAGACAAGTGCATTTCAGAGTGTGGTCAGGGAAACTTTGAATAAAGTATGTATTCTTGTCTGTGAGCTGATCAGAATTGAGAAACAGATATGTCATTCAACGAGTAATTGATTGAGGCTTTGGTCAGTGATTGCATTATTCCCGAAGCGATTTATGCAGCTGAAGCATTTTACTGATTTTTTACTTGTTTTCATTATTTACTCTTTAAAAAGCAAGAGGTATTTTTGACCATTGATTTCAGAATGCACTTATTTCTTTAAGTTTGTTAAATTGCCTACAATAACACTGTATTTTTCTTGGAGTAATTTTCCAAGTTTGACTTTGGAAGAAGTTAATACTACAGATGAACTTTTAAAATTTTCTGAATTTTTGTTGTGAGTTTAGAATTTGGTAGAAAGCTATTAGAATATTATCCAAAAATCCATCACATAGTATACAAAATGATAATGGATTACTTTTAACAGTTTTATTTTTTGAATATGACATGATAATTATGTCTTCCATTTCTTTTTTTTATTAAACTTTTATTTAATGAATATAAATTTCCAAAGTACAGCTTATGGGTTACAATGGCTTCCCCCTCCCAAAAATTCCCTCCCACCCACATCCTCCCCCTTTCCCGCTGCCTCTCCCCTTCCAATCACATCATGATTCATTTTCAATTCTCTTTATATACAGAATATCAGTTTAGTATATATTAGGTAACGATTTCAACAGTTTGCCCCCATATAGCAACACAAAGTGAAAAAAAATACTGTTAGAGTACTAGTTATAGCATTAAATAAGAGTGTACAGCACATTAAAGACAGAGATCCTACATAAAAAAAATATGTCTTCCATTTCTATATTTTTATGTGATATTTCAGGCTTACTTACAAGACAGAATAATTTTATTTTTGGCCAGTAAATAGATACAGAAAACTAAAGACAACCCAAGTCAACCAATAAATCAGGGAGTAAAAAAGAAAAAAAAATGTGTTTATGATGGTACATAATTTTGAAATTCAAAACAGTTTTGAAGTTTAATGCAGAAAAAAATAAGTTTCTGTATGGTAAGTTATAAACAGTTTTGCTCAGAGTATAGTCAGTTTCATGTCTGGTGACCTGAAGATTTTACAGAGAAATGCAAACAGAATTGTTACTTATCTCACCTGAGAGCAAACACTTAAAGTTTCATTGGTAAATTATATCTAGTTAATAAAATACAATACGTCTCAGGATTAAAACTTACTTTGAGGCCAGAGCTTCCATTTTTTTCTTTTTTTTTTTTTCTTTTTTTTTTGACAGGCAGAGTAGACAGTGAGAGAGAGAGAGAGATAGAGAGAAAGGTTTTCTTTTTTTTGCCGTTCGTTCACCCTCCAGTGGCCGCTGTGGCCGGCGCATCGTGCCGATCCGAAGCCAGGAGCCAGGTGCTTTTCCTGGTCTCCCATGCGGGTGCAGGGCCCAAGCACTTGGGCCATCCTCCACTGCACTCCTGGGCCATAGCAGAGAGCTGGACTGGAAGAGGGGCAACCGGGATAGAATCCGGCGCCCCAACCGGGACTAGAACCCGGTGTGCTTGCTCCGCAAGGCAGAGGATTAGCCTGTTAAGCCATGGCGCCGGCCTCAGAGCTTTCATTTTTAACAGAAAAATACCTTTACCCTTTAAAGAATTTCACTTATGAAATGAATTGACTTCTAAACCACAAATAATAACTGATTTTTGCAGATTGGAAGCAGAAAAACAAAACTTTCTATTATTGAATCATATTCACATACATCAGAGGTTTTAGTCAGTAACAAGCTTCCATATTAAGTTTAGGATAAAAATCTTACAGTACAAACAAAGGAGGAAGAAATTTGAGATTTCCAAAGCTTCTTCCAAGGTGCTATCCAGCTTCCTCAGATTCACCCTAACTCAGATTAACCTGTGCGTTCTTTCCTGATGCCTGTGGCCACAATATTTATGCTGAAAGCGACATGTTGGCCATGAAACATCTCCATTTTCTACTTATTTACATATCTATAGAACATTTTCCAGGGAGCCATAAGGATGCATGCCACATGAATTATCAGATTCTGGGTCTTATACAACATCAGCAGTCCTGGTCATACAGGTATGGCTTGGTATAACCACAGATAAGGACTCTATTATCAGATGCCAAATTTTCTTTTACCAGAAATCTATCATTAGTTTCTTTAGAAGATTTGACTGTGTTGAGTTCTTTCCATCCCTGGGGGCAGTTTCCTTTATACCCTTACCACCTGGGAAGAAAATGAAACACAGAGCTTCTGTTTAACCATTTTTCCCTATAGCAAAATGCTATAGTCACTTTGAATCATTTTTTTCAGGTTCATGTGCATTGGTAGAGGAGTCATTCAAACCTGGAATAGTTGGGAGTATTTCCACCAGCAAACTTCTAGAAGTAGGCAGCAGAAGCTTTGTCTTCCACTCTCCTCTGGCTCATCACCAGAAAACCTCAGATCTATCTCCAGATAATGATTATTCACAACCGATCACTGCAATTGAATAGTTGAAATAATTCTTAAAAATTATAGTTTCATTGCTTCCCCAAATATTCAGGGGGCTAGTATTTGGTTAATCCACTAAGATGCAGTTTTAGGATACCTACATCCCATGTCAGAGCACCTAGGTTCAAGTCTGCTGTACTCCAGGTTCCTGCTTGCTTATAATGCAAACCCTAGGAGGCAGCCGGGATGGTTCAACTATTTGGTTCTCTGTTACTCATGTGTGAGGTGTGTTTTGGGTTCCTGGCTCCTAGCTTTGACCTGGCCCAGCTTTTACTTTACAGGCATTTGGGGAATGAACTAGCAGATGGAAGAGCTCTCCCTCTCTCCCCTTTCTCTCTCTCCTTCAGTCTTCCAAAGAAAAAAAAAATAAGTAAAAGCGTTGATTTTTAAAATAAATTAATGAGAAGTAAAGAAGAGAAAATAACTTTTATCTACACCTCTGCATAGTTGAATAAATCTAAGAGAAACAATGTATTATTAGTTAAGGACTTAACCCTACAGTCACTGCCTGGATTAAAAACTAATTTTGCCCGTTATGTCTAAGTGATGTTGAAAAAACTGTTTAATCTCCATTTGTCTCATTATTTTTTAACTTTTATTTAATAAATATAAATTTCCAAAGTACAACTTTTGGATTACAGTGGCTTCCCCCCCCCCATAACTTCCCTCCTACCAGCAACCCTCCCATCTCCTACTCCCTCTCCCATTCCATTCACATCAAGATTCATTTTCAATTATCTTTATATACAGATCAATATAGTATATATTAAGTAAATATTTCAACAGTTTACACCCACACAGAAACACAAAGTGTAAGTACTGTTTGAGTACTAGTTATAGCATTAATTTACATTGTACAACACATTAAGGACAGCGATCCTACATGGAGAGTAAGTGCACAGTGACTCCTGTTGTTGATTTAACAATTGAGACTCTTGTTTATGGCGTCAGTAATCACCCCAGGCTCTTGTCATGGGTTGCCAAGGCTATGGAAGCCTTTTGAGTTCGCCAACTCCGAACTTATTTAGACAAGGTCATAGTCAAAGTGGAAGTTCTCTCCTCCCTTCAGAGAAAGGTACCTCCTTCCTTGATGGCCCACTCTTTCCGCTGGGATCTCACTCACAGAGATCTTTCCTTTAGGTCATTTTTTTTTTTTTTTTTTTGCCACAGCATCTTGGCTCTCCATGCCTAAGAAACTCTTGCAGGCTTTTTAGCCAGATCCGAGTGACTTAAGGGCTGATCCTGAGGCCGGAGTGCTGTTTGGGGCATTTGTCATTCTGTTAGTCTGCTGTGTATCCCGCTTCCCATGTTGGATCATTCTCTCCTTTTTAATTCTATCAATTATTATAAGACACTGGTCTTATTTATGTGACCCATTTGACATTTAATCCTATCTTTATGGTCAATTATGAGCTTAAACTGATCACTTTAACTAGTAAGATGGCATTGATACATGCCACTTTGATGGGATTGAATTGGAATCCCCTGGCATGTATCTAACTGTACCCTTTGGGGCAAGTCCCATTGAGCATGTTCCAAACTGTACATATCCTTCCTCTCTTATTCCCACTCTTACATTTACCAGGGATCACTTTTCAGTTAAACTTAAACACCTAAGAATAATTGTGTGTTAATTAAAGTGTTCGACCAATAGTATTAAGTAGAACAAAAAATATTAAAAGGGATAAAGTATTAAGTTGTTCATTTTCAGTCAGGACAAGGGCTGATTAAGTCTCTGTTTCTCATAGTGTCCCTTTCACTTCAACAGGTTTCCTTTTTGGTGCTGGGTTAGTTGTCACCAATCAGGGAGAACATATGATATTTGTCCCTTTGGGACCGGCTTATTTCATTCAACATCATGTTTTCCAGATTCCTTCATTTTGTTGCAAATGACTGGATTTCATTGTTTTCTTTTTTAATGCTGTATAGTATTCTATAGAGTACATGTCCCATAATTTCTTTATCCAATCTACTGTTGATGGGCATTTAGGTTGATTCCAAGTCTTAACTATTGTGAATTGAGTTGCAATAAACATTAGGGTGCAGGCAGCTTTTTTGTTTGCCAATTTAATTTCCTGTGGGTAAATTGCAAGAAGTGGGTTGGCTGGGTTGTATGGTAGTGTTATATTTAGGTTTCTGAGGAATCTCCAAACTGACTTCCATAGTGGCTTTAGCAGTTTGCATTCTCACCAACAGTGGGTTAGTGTCCCTTTTTTCCCACATCCTCTTCAGCATCTGTTGTTGGTAGATTTCTGAATATGAGCCATTCTAACCCGGGTGAGGTGAAACCTCATTGTGGCTTTGATCTGCATTTCCCTGATTGCTAGTCATCGTGAACATTTTTTCATGTGTCTGTTGGCCATTTGCCTCATTAGTTTTAATACAATTGGGGTTTATAGTTATACTTGCTTCATAATAGTGTTCCAAGAGTTAAAGAATATATGTAAAGCTCTTAGAAGCAGCATTAGTGCTACCTTAATAATATTTCAGTCTTCTGAGTTGTGATTGTGCTTTACCACTTACTGGGTTTTTCGATTGTAAGATACAGTTACCAAGATATAAACATACTAAGGTAACTTGCTCTCATATCATTGTGAGCCTTTCTTTGTGTTTCTTAAATTTATTTTTATGTTACCATTGTGCTGAAATATAGCTACTGTTAATAGGTTGAGTCTAATGTGATTAATTGAAACATAGTATTAATAAAGACAGCACTAATGTAAACATCAAAACAGAAAAATATGAGTACAAAATTTGGTAAAACTATAGGTTTGAATGTTTGAAATGCTCTTACAATAATTGTAAGATTATAACTATTTTCCACAAATAGCTGAAAGCGAAACAAAATTAGTATCAACATCATGTATTTTGTTAAACTAATAATCTAAGTAATTGCAATTTCCAATGAATGTATTTTGGCCAAAAACATTTTTTTAGCTACTCTGTCTTCATCATTAAAGTACTCTTTCTGGAAATCTAATTGAGCCATAGCAGAATGATTGCAAAATAATACTTCTCTTTATTAAATTAAAATTGACCGAATAGACAAAGCAAAGAGATGAAAACTATAGCAGTTATCCTTCAAAGTTGTATTGCTGCTAGCACAGAGATAAGATACTATTTTGGAAAAGTTCATAAATCTAGTGCAGAGTAAATGACAAGTATTCTCAGGGAGCAATGTGTATTGGCTATTGGCAAAATCCCTTCATCAAGTGCTATGCCTCCAAGATATTGACATTTAATTGCCAGTGTGATAGTATTAAGAGATGAGACCTGAGACCTTTGTGATTATGTCAGAATGAATGAATGCTGTTATCACTAGAATAGTCTTCTAATAAAAGGAGGAAGTGAACTGTTCTCTGTTCCCAAGGAACATGTGAGCTCCATGTTATGATGGAATAAGAAGGTCCCACCAGATGTGCTGTCTTATCTGGCACTTTTCAGCCTCTAGAACCATGAGGTAAATATATCACTTTTCTTTGTATTGTACTCAGTTTATGATATTCAGTTACACAAGTAGAAAATGTTGTAAAAAATGTTGTAAAGTACACAATGCAAGGGGCATATGTGGCCAAAGAAAATCAATTATGGAGAGGATGGACTGGCAGGTATTTATCTATGCAGTTGATGACTCCACTGATACACAAAGTATTGGGCTGTCACAGCAACTTGCAAAAATATATGAGAGAAAATCATTGTTCTTACACACCTGAAGAGTAATGATCCATAAGGGGCTCTGAGGGTGTTTGGCACAGTAGTTAAGATGTCACTTGGGATGCCCACATCCTACATTGGAGTCCCTGGGATTGAGTCCTGCCTCCAGTTCTGATCCCAGCTTCCTGCTAATGTTCACTCTGAGAAGCAGAAGGTGCAGACTCAAGTTCTGGTTCCATGCTACCAATGCGGGAGACCCTGATTGAGTTCTGTCTCCTAACTTCAACTTGGCCCATCCCAAGCTATTACAGACATTTGGGGAGTGCACCAGTGGATGGAAGATTTATTACTGCCCCTGTCTTTCTGTCTTTTAAGGAAATAAAAATAAGTAAATAATTTAAAACAGGATTTTGTTATATTTATTTATTTATTATTTTTAGTGGTGTGTTGTTAGTTAATAACTCTTACATTTTACTTCTGGGGTCAGGATATTAGAAAGGCACTCAGACTCAGCCTAATAGAACAACAATCATTGGAAGAGGGCCTGCCACAGAATGAGCTTTGCAAATTGCCCTCCAAACAGAATATTGGGAAGATGTCAATAGAAATGTTTATCTCGGTTTTAGTATTAAAACAAATAGCAAATATAGTATACAAAAATGGAAAGAATGGAGCCCTGTAAGTCACAACTGATAAGATTTCTCAGCTTCACTGATTTTGAGATTTCGCTTTTCCATTCTGAATATGTGTATGGTGAACAACTCTCAAGGTAATTTGTAAAATAGATAAAATATAAGCATTATTCATGACATTGCTATTATTAAGAAATTTCTTGTCTATGATGTTATATATAAGCAATGCAATTGAGTAATAAATACAGTATCTATCCTTTGAGAGTCAAAGCATTATGTTTTTAATGTTGACAATTATAAACAGATGTTTATTAAGAAGATAAGAAAATAGTGTGATCCATGACAAGTATTCCAATCATTGTTTCTATTTTTCACTATTGGAGGAAAGATACACAATGATAAATGTATACCTACCTGTTTATTATATCTATATCTATATCTTTTATCTGTTGCTGCATAACAAATTACACCACACTTAGGCCCTTACAGGAACATCTAATAATTTCCTCATAATTTCTGTGGATCAGGAATACAGGCAAAACTTTGTTGTTTTTTCTGCTTAGAGAAACTAAGTTGCAATCAAGGTATTCAGCAGCCTGTGTTCCTATCTGGGGGCTTGACTGATGGAGACTCAGATTCTAACTTGATTCAGGTTATTGGTTATTGAATTTATTTCCTAGCAGCTGGATGATGAAGGTCTTTCTTAGATTTCTTACTAGTCGTCAGCCAACAACTGCTCTCAGCTCTTAAAATTAACCATCCCCAGGTCGTCAACATGTAATCCCTTCCATAGTTCATCTTACAGCATGCACTTACTGCTTCAAAACTGTCCAATCTCTCTTTTAACTAAGTAAAAGTATTCTTATTAAGGGCCTTAACTTTTTCCAAAAATCCCTTAGCAATAATGATACTCCATCCTCTTTTCTATATTCTCTTAGCTACAATTTATTCTCATTTCCTCCTAGACTCAAGGAGAAGAAATTAAACAAAAATATGGTTATGAGGGAATGGGAACCATTTTAAAATTTTACCCACTAACATATCATTGTACATTTTTAAAACTACTAATTTTGGGGCCTGGTGTTATGGCATAGGATTTAAGCCTCCACCTGTGATGCCAGCAACCCATATGTGTGCCGGTTCCTGTCCTGGCTGATACAGATCTGTCCAGTTCCCTGATAATATGTCTGCAGAAAATGGCCCAACTGTTTGGCCCTTGCCACCCACATGGAGACCTGGTTGTAGTTCCATGCTCAAAGATTTTTCCTGGCGAGCCCCAGCCTTTGCAACAATTTGGGGAGTGAACCAGCAGATGGAAGATCTCTCTCTCTCTCTCTCTCTCTCTCTCTCTCTCTCTGCCATTCAAATAAATGCATTACTTAGAAAATAAAAATATACCTTTCAATATTTCAAAGTCATGAGTTGAAGGTACATTGTCATGAACTGGATATTTCTCCATAATATACGGATCCATTTTCCTTCTCCATATCTCTAACATATTTTTAAAGAAAATTTACTTATTTGAAAGACAGAAATATAGAGAGAAATGAAGATAGAGAGAGGATATCTTCCATCCATTGACTCATTGTCCAAACGGAGTGAGCCAACAGCCAGAGCTAGGCCAGGATGAAGCCAGGAGCCAGGAACTTCATCCAGGTCTCCCACATGGGTGCAAGGGCACAAATACTTGGGCCATCTTCTGCTGCTTTCCAAGGAGAATTAGCAGGGAGCTGAATTGAAAATGAAGAAGCTTGTTCTCAATGTGGTGCCCATGGGATGCTTGTGTGGCAGGTGGTGGCTTTATCTGCTATATCACAACGCTGGCCCCTCATAGCTCTAACTCTTTAGCAGAGTTATCTGTGGCATAATGTTGTTGCCTTTTTCTGTGGCCTAACATCATAAATTGGGGTTATTCAATTCTAATATTAGAGTATATAATCACTAATGAGCAAGTTAGAATAGGTTAAACCTAAAGTCTAGTTTGACTTTCAAAATTACCTTTATTTACCCTTCAATTCCATATGTCATCTTTTTGAGCATCACAAATCTTTCAATATTATTTAACCAAATTTGAGTGCAAAAGTTAACAAATAATATGGTATCAGTTTTTCTGTATTATGATAAAATGCCCAAGATAAGCTCTTTACAAAGAAAGAAAAGTTTGTTTAGCACATGGTTTTGGAAACTGCGAGTGCAGATGGCCTGATACAGGGTGCAGCGAATGCCCCATGATGGTTGACAGCTGGTGAATGGTGGATCATGCATGGAGAAAAGGATCACAGAGTGGCTGGGCCTAACCACAGAGTTTTATAATAATTCTGTCATAAATACTGTTTTCTGAGGTCACATCCTGGATGACCTAGTGACCTCCCACTAGGCCTCACCACCAAAAGTTTCCAAATCTTCCCAATATACCACACTGAGGGCCAATCCTTTAACACACGGGCCTTTGGAGAATACTCAAGCTCATATGCACACCATAGAAAGTACTAATACAAAGTGATAATCCTGAAACATAGCTCATGCATCAACTTGAATGAATGGAAAAGAGAATGCAATGAACTAATAAATACAAAATATAGTTTCAATAATCCATGATAGAAGGCTTAGCCATTTGGAAAATAAAAAAAATCTGGACACATATCCAGCTTACATCATATAATAAAACCTTTTACAGGTAAAGGGAGTTAAGTATTTAAGACAGTGCTAAACAAAAATCTAGGGAAGAAATAAGATCATTTATCCAAAAGAAGTCTTCCTACACATAAAAATGATGGAAGTAGGTAAATAAAAGATTAAGCAATTTAATCTAATAAAATTTCAAAGTTTCTGATTCAAGAACCAGTATATCCAGAATTAAAATAACAATTACAAAGGTTTCCTAATTACCTGAAAATATCTAGATAACTTGTAATTTAATAGAACAATTTAATAGTGGTAAAGACCTTAGATTTCATTTCTATAGTGCATATTGTTTGTCGCTGGGTCTTCATAATTTTTTCATAAAAATTATATATGCTATTGCTTTCTTATTTTATCCATTTATTTAATTGCATCAGCTGACAAGTATAATAAACAAATGGGACTGAGAGGAGGCAACATTGATTCTTTTGGTAGTGCTTTTCAGTAATGAATTCAATCTTTAATTTTGTTTTACATTTTCATATTTGTTAGCACAAGATTATACAATGAATTTCCTTTTAATTCATTTAACATCTTCTATGATGTCATGTCTCAATTAGTCATTTTTAAGTTTTTTAAAATTTAGTTTTTTCCTTTATTTTGTTCTTGCAATAGATATTGTATTTATGTACTTATGCATCAAATCTATTGTTTCTGTTTCTTAGATATTAATTTCTGCCTTTTCTATTTCTATTTATTTTATTGCTATTTTATTTATTTCTTGCACTGAATACTATAATTATTTTCAGTGCTTATAGGTTAACTATAACATGGGCATAGAACACTTGCTTTTTATTATACTTGGCCTCCATAATTATTATTTTGTCAATATTCAACAATGGTATCTTTGATTCTCTATTTAACTCAGGTTGTTTAGAAGAAAATATTTTTGAAAGTTTTTAGACTTTTAAAAATTTAACTTTAGTTTTATTGAATTATGGTCAGAAAGTGAGGTCTGTACCATTTCTCCTTTAGACAATTATTGAAATTTCCTTTAAGATATTTGAAAAATAGATGTTCCTTTACCACATTATAGCTTGACCCTATATTATACACTGTATTTTACAATAATCAAGAGTCCCTAATACTCTAATTTTCATTTCCTTAAATACATATACTCCTTCAAAAATTTGAGGATAATGATCTGTTCAAAATCCCTTCAAGGTGTTTTTTACTATATTCAATGATTTTAAAAAATGTATTTCACATTTGAATTCATTCACATGAAACAGATGATATTGGAATTTCTGTTTTTTTTTTTCAGCTGTGATTATGTTATCATTTTTAAGGTTAAAATTGATCATATACCTTCCCTTTCCAGAAACTATTACAACCAGTGTTTTTCAAATCTAAGCATTCAAAATCTTTTACACTTCTGAACTATTCTGCTTAAAACAATTAAACTTCAGATTGATTCAACACTCCAATTTATCATTAGAAATTTTAGCACAACTGATGAAAAGTATTATATAAACATGAATATGATTGCATTCTCATTCTCTTTTCCTAATTGGCTAAAACAACCATGACCAGCTGGCTGGAGGTCCTCATCTCTTATGTTCCTTGGAAACTTTTGAAAATCCAGCCTTCAAGCACTTAATCCCTGGATATTTCACACTTCCTCCGCATTTTCACACTACTTCAACCCTCCATAGTTCCAGGACTTCACTTCCTTTTGTTAATTTTCTACTTTTTAAAAAATCAGGGGTCAATTTACATCTTTAAGGCACATTCCTCTGCCTGTGTACTTTAGCTTAAACAATATTGTTTCATTATTGTTTTAATTAAATTAAATGTTTTAGATATTTAATATTTTATATATTTTATATTCAATGTTTTGTATATTTTAAATGTTTTCTGACACATCCCTGAAATATATACTTGCAATCTGAAGAATCAACAAAGACCATGGAGGGAAGGAAAGCAGAGATTTTTATTGTAAGAACTGGTGGGAATTATGTTGTTAAAGGATTGAAAGCCAGCCCTCTGGGGGTGGATGTTTTCCATGACCCTGGATTTGTGTACTACCTCCATTCCTATTTCCAGCTTCCTGTTCTTGTACACTCTGTGAGTCAGCAAGTGAGGGCTCAAGTGGTTGTATCCCTGACATCCTTATAGTAGACCTGGATTGAGATCAGCTACTGACTTCATACTGGCCCAGCTGCTGGCACTCAGAGAGGGGACAAGAGAATGGGAACTAATGTGTTTGCTTGCTGTTTTCTCATTTCTCTCCCCTCCCCTCCCCTCCCCCCTTCCTCTTCCCTCCCCTCCCCTCCTCTCCTGTCCTCTCCTCTCCTCTCCGCTCCTTTCTTCTCCTCTCCTCTCTTCTCCTCTCCTCTTCTCTTCCTTTCTTTTCTCTCTCATATCTATCATTCTTGTATATTAAAATAAACTGACTAGTTAAATAAAGAAAATCAGTCCATTGGATGTCACAGAATATGCATAGTTGGCTAAAACCACTTTTTATCAATCAGGAGTAAGACTTAATTTTCATTTAAGTCTACCCTGTGCCTGCTGTACTAGGGTCAAAGACACAATTTAATGGCTTCAGCTGTCTCTTGTGCTGAAACACGGTTCACAGCTTTGATATATATTTATGTCAAGAGGTGCTACAAATGAAAACTTTCTCTCTAACAAAAAATACAATTTTCATTTAGCAAAATAATGAGTAGTGTTTCAATTACATAGTTTAGAAAATAGAATATTTCTGTGGAACACTGCTGGTTCTGTGCTCACACTTACTTCTTTCTTCTTTTCATGTGGAGATCATGGTGCTTAGCTTCTGGGATAGGAGCCAAAAGGATAAACGCATCTTGAAGGTTACCTCCAATTTAAGGCAAGCTTTTTGCTTTGGACTTCGGCCTGCTCTTCTTCCCTCATATATATATATATATATATATATATATATATATATACATATACATATATATATGTCTGTCTCTTTTAGAGTAGATTAGACTTAATCATTCCCTGAGTCAATTAGTAAAATCTTTGAGATGGAATTCAGCACTATTCTTGTGTCTCCCTCCCAATCCCCAGAAATTGTCACTCTATGAAGACTGTCATATTTGACCCCAAGTTTCTCTCTATATTTGTACTCTACACACATGCATCTTTTAAATATATACCCATTATATGGATTAGTATTATCACCAACACTTGGTGTTACCAGAGTTTTCTTATCCAATTGTGTGAGCACAGAATAAAATGGCACTAGTTCTTAACTTGAATTTCTCTGCTAATGAAATCGAGCATCTTTTCATATGTGAGGGTACATCATAATGTTTGAAAGAATTAAAGGATAAATTTATTTGGGTTCTGAAATTTTTGAAATCCATGCGTAAATTCTTTTTGTAACATGTATTTTTATGAACTTTTTGAAGTGTCCTTATGGTTAATCATCATTCCTGCTTCATACACTAAGAAATAGTAATGAGTCTGTGCTATCTGCTCTGTATTTACTGATTTTTAACATTTTTAGATATTTTGGAGCATATTTTTTATCAGGTACATGTATTTGAATTAGCCCTTATAAGTTTGAGCTTACTTCTCACTTTCTTTAAGGTGTATTTGGATAAACAGTAGTTCTGAATTTTAATATGGTTGTATACATTCAATCTTTTTTATTGTGTTTTTACCACGTGTTTTGGAATAGTAAACATTTTATTCTCTCAGAGCATTCACGTTTATTCTTAAAAATCTTACAGTTTTACTTTTTGTGCCTTTACTTAGTGTAAAATTCTTATACATATGCTATGAGAGTAGGGCAGAAATTCCTTTTTGTTTTCCAACACATATAGGATCAGTCATGCTCCATTACACATTAAGTAATCCACACTTTCCCAAGCTATCTGCAGTTCTACTCCTTATATCTGTCACAATTGCTTATGCATGAGAATTTGGTTTGAGGCTCTCTGAATTCCTTTTTTATGTAAGGTTGACCCATGATTTCACTGTATGTTCGTATGTTCTAGCATACTTTTATAATGAATTGATACTTTTTTCTCTTGTTAAAGGGACTGTGGGGTTTTTTGACAAATTTAAGAATCTGTATCAAATACTTAAAAAAAAATCCTGCTAAAATTGTGAATGTGATTCCTTTAACTCTATCAATCAATTTGGCAAACTTGTATTGACAATTTAAGATAATGAATATTTCTACTCTTTAACATACTTATTGTTTTCATTTTTAGATCTAGTTTAATGTCTTTTAACAAGATTTTTTAAATATTTATTTGAAAGGCAGAGGTAGAGAGAGAAGGGGAGAGAGAGAGAGAGAGAGAATCTTCCATCTGCTGGTTCACTCCTCAACTGGTCACAATGACTGGGGCTGAACAGATATGGATCCTGGAGCCAGGAGCTTCTTCCAGGTCTACTATGTGGGCGCAGGGGCCCATGCCCTTGTGCCGTCTTCTATTGTTTTCCAAGGCCATAGCAGAGAGCTGGAAATGGAAGGTCTGGAACCAGTGCCCATATGGAATACTGGTGCTTCAGGTAGCAGCTTTACCCACCACACCACAGCACTAGCCCCTTAACAAGGTTTTATAATTGTAATTATACATATTTTTGTGGAGCATAATATTCACAAATAATCCTTTGATGTAATCCTTTCTCAGCTCTCAGCAGCATTCTCATGCCTGCATCTGTTAGGACTTAACTGCATTTTCCAGTGAGGCTTCTCAAGATGTCTAGGGCAATCTCTCTGTGAAACTCTCTCAATTTGGGTACCTTACCTTGGCTTCCCAGACTGTTAACTCTTTCATCTCAACTTGCATGACTACAGGACTCATGGCCATTTCCATCTTCAATATCGCATAACTTGATGGATGTCGAGGACATGTCATGCTTTCTAAATTGTCTTTTCTGTAATAAAATTAGCTTAGGATGCTTTGACTGTATGTTACTGGTCAAATTAATTTGGAAAAATGTTATATTACATAGTTCCCATTTGGAGACTTGTGATACACATTATCTTTTAACAGGGAAGAGACATTCTACAAAAATTAAGCTTTTACCCATTATTTTCAAATGTATGTGATTATATCTCTTTACCATTCTACAAATGTTTTCATTTAATCTACATCATTGTTTTATGTAGATAACTTAAAACTAATAAAAAATAGACACAATACTTTTTCTAGGGTTTATAACTAAGTTTATTTTATATATTGCTCCCTTTATTTTTATAGTAGCTGAAATATTTCTAATCTTTCAGTAGTTGCACCAATTGAATTCTTCATCTCTGTAGTTAGCTAAGTACCTACTTTCAAATTTAAATACGATCTTGTTGCTTTAACTCCTAAGAATATTAGCAAATGTCAATCTTTGTCAGTAGGATAATGTCTGAAATTCTTAGCATGACATTTGTGATGTGTTGTGATCTATTCTACCTAACCTCCCCAGACTTCACTCTGTTCTGTGTCTCATTCATTAGATGGCAATGCTTGGCTTCTTTATTTACTTTTCCTCTTTATGGGCAATTAAATATCTTACTATGGATATTGAATTTACCATTCCTCTCTGTCTTGTGTGTATTTGCATATATTTTCCTGAATTCTTTTAAAAGATATTATTCCACATTCCAAGTTTCTAGGCCAGAACTTCTTAAATTGCATGTAGTCAGAGGGCAAATGAAATACTGTTATATTTCAAGACAATCCAACCATCAGTGACAAATTTCTTTAATGTTCCTAGTTTATATTCAGGACAAAGTTTACTATTTGTGAATGTCTGACCTAAAATTTCAGTACTTTATTCCTTATGAAATGAATGGAGTTACTGATGAACATAAAGCCACATTCAAAAAAAAAAAAAAGCTTGAATCTTTTTTTTCACTCGTAGGCACATACTACTTATGTATCAAATATTTGCAAGACATGAGAAATACTAAATTTACATAATGTCCAATGTGTAATAATAAAAACAAACTTGTTTATATTAGAGTACCTTTTTGTATACTATATTATATTTAATCAATGTATCATTGAAAAGGGGATATCATATTAAAAACTATGGGAAGTTAATTCACGGGGACATAAAATTTTGCGCACAGCAACCTCTACTCAGACCTACTTTTGTGCCACTTTATCTCTAGATATTTATGTTTGTGTCCCCAATGTCTGAGAGAACCTCTGATGCTTTATTAGCTTAAATAAGCACTCACTGAATTCATAAATTGATAAGTGGTAGATGACTCAAATTTTAAAAAACAAAAATGTCCCATGATGCCTTACCTATTTGAGAATTTTCTTTCCTATACTCCTAAGGACAAACATACTTCATGGTGGTATTCAGCAAACTATATTTCAGTAACTCCTCCCTGGTTTGGTTCCTGCTGATTATGGTCTATACATCTTATTTGCTGCATTCAAATAAACTGACTTATTTGTTACATAGAATTTCTATCTGAAGTTCTCAATCCAATGTTTAGGGCAACCATGGATGCTATTCTCCCTGTTTCAGTTTTCCTCCTAAATGAATGCTAATGCCAGATTTAATTAGATTCACTGTTGATAAGTAAGTGGGCATTTTCTCTACATTTTAATTATTTTTTTGTATATGTCAAACAGTGTGCTGGTTATCTTGCCTGATTTGCTTATTTTAACACATACAACACTCAGGGAAAGAAAAAATTTGTTTCATGGATGTAGAAACTGAAAGCTAGAATTGTTAAATCGATGACAGAAGGATATACACGAATACATAGCTGATTTAGGATTTGGACCAAAAAAATTTTGTCTACAGAAGCTGTGTCATTAGCTATTACACTGTTTTTTCCCTTAGGGAAGATAATTTCATTATATCCTTGAGTACTTGCAGATGCTATATAATAGGTGGTACAGGGTAGGTGATTGAATAATCTGTTTAAATACAATAGTTAATCTATATTCAAGTCTGTTATAACAAATATAAGTAACATGATTCTTGTTGTAATGGGAAGCATGGAGCAATTCTACACCTGGGGACCAATGTTTTGGTGAAGTGGGTTAAACTGGCACCTGTGACACTGGAATCCCCTGTTTCACCTATTCAAGCCCCTGCTGCTTTGTTTCCAATTGAGGTCACTGCTAATGTGCCTAGGAAAGCAGTTCAAGGTTGCAAGAGTGCTTAGACTCCTGCCACTCATGTGGGAGATCTGGATGGAGTCCCTAACTCCTGTCTTCGGCCTGGCCCAGCCCGATCATTGGGACTATTTGAATATGAAACCAGATGGAAGATCTCTGTTTTTCTTCCTCTTTCTGACTCTTCCTCTTTCTATAACTCTGCTTTTCAAATAATACATAAATCTTAACTAAAAATAAATGCTTTGTATCAGAATAACCTCAGATTTTTTTAGTTACTCCCAGATTTTTTTTTTCTTTTATTTGACAGGTAGAGTTATAGACAGTGTGAGAGAGAGACAGAAAGAAAGGTCTTCCTTCTGTTGGTTCACTCCCCAAATGACCACTATGGCCGGCGCTGCGCTGATCTGAAGCCAGGAGCCAGGTGCTTCCTCCTGGTCTCCCATGAGGGTGCAGGGGCCCAAGCACCTGGGCCAACCTCCACTGCCCTCCCAGGCCACAGCAGAGAGCTGGACTGGAAGAGGAGCAACTGGGACTAGAACCTGATGCCCATATGGGATGCCAGCGTCGGCCCCTGGTTGCTCATAGAAATTTAAGATCTGTATAATTGGCAGAAAAAAATGGACTTATTCTCATGAAACATTTTAGATTCAGTGCCACCAGAAGCACCATGTATGATATTTGAGTTTAAGTATTTCCCAATATATTAATAATAAAATAATATGCAGACTTATAATTTTCATGTCAGTGTATACTTACAGATTTTCTGTTAAGTGTTCTTATCACAATGAATTAAAATACCATTATATAGCTGGCGCCGCAGCTCACTAGGCTAATTCTCCACCTGCTGCGCCGGCACGCCAGGTTCTAGTCCCTGTTGGGCTCCGAATTCTGTCCCAGTTGCCCCTCTTCCAGGCCAGCTCTCTGCTATGGCCCGGGAAGGCAGTGGAGGATGGCCCAAGTGCTTGGGCCCTGCACTCACATGGGAGACCAGGAGGAGGCATCTGGCTCCTGGTTTCTGAAAGGCACAGCACCGGCTCTAGTGGCCATTTGGGGAATGAACCAACAGAAAAAGGAAGACCTTTCTCTCTCTCTCTCTCTCTCTCTCTCTCACTGTGTATCTCTGCCTGTCCAAAAAAAAAAAAAAAAATGCCATTATATATTGGATATCATACAGGAAAGTAACACAGGAACTTCATCCTGCAGATTGCTTGCAGTTATTTAGCATTACAATATTTACTTGTGCATATTTTACATGATGTACTAAAAATTTCCAGGATTCACATTCTATGCAACCTCTCCAAAGTTTTTGCCAATTGTTGACATCATTTAAACACAACAAAAATGATCTAAACCTTCTTATTCTGGTTTCCATATGCACATTTATCCCATAACATTCCTAAATTGCACATTTTTCCTGTTTGAAAACCGTCCCTGCATTTCAAAACTGTCTTTTCTGTTTTCTCTACCCCTATCAGCAGTAGCATTTTCCTCCCAGATACATGAAACAGTTATACTTTCTGTTTCATCTTCTTCCCATAGATCCATTTCAAACTAAATTATTATAAATAAAGTTTGGTTCTTAATGTTTTCGTACCCTATTTAAAATTTTCCTATGTTTGGACTAACATAAACAAGTCACCCTTCTTCCCATAATCCTTCTCCAGAGCTGGATGACTAGTCATTTTTAGTTATGATAACACCTTTCAGTCTAGTGTTCATAAACTTTATTTTTTAGTGTATAAACACTTAATATATTTATAATGTAAATATGAACTTTTGAGATCTAAAAATTTGCCCCACATCTGTGTATATGTCACACATTTGTGCTCGTGGTACCACACATCCTTTCAGATCACAAAACTCTTCTTGTATTTGAAAAGATATTCAATTTTTAAATAAGAGGATTAGACTTTGCCATTGAAGGTATAAACAGCTGCAAATAAACAATGGACTATATACTTAAAAGCAACACTGAGTGAAGTATAATTAACTTTTTAAAGTCTTTCTAAAAATAAATATTTAAAATAAAATTAAAAACAAACAGCCATTACGGCTCAATACCTATTTTATAATATTAATATTTCTAAATGCTTAAATCAGATATCAAAAATTGTAAACCAATCTGTATCCAATGGTTTACAAAGTTTCCAAATGTACCAGCATGTACAATTACGGAGAATATACTAATTACTCTCATCATATTGGTCACTTGCTAAAAACTTCAAGTGAAATGAATTGATCTAAATTAAGTAGCAGTCATTTACTTAAAAGTTTTAAAATATTTATTAGTTTAATTCGGACATCAGAGTTACAGAGATAGAATCAGAGAGAGAGAAAGAGAGAGAGAGAAAGAGAAAGGGAGAGCTCTTCCACCCACTGGTTCACTCCCCAGTTGACTGCAATGGGCACCATTGAACCAAGCCAAAACCAGGAGCCAGAAACTTCGTCTGGGCCTCCCATGTGAGTGCAGGGACACAAGCACTAGGGCCATCTTCCGCTGTTTTTCCCAGACCATTAGCAAGAAGCTGGATCAGAAATGGAACTGTCAGGACAGGAACCAGCACTCATATGGGATTCCAGCATTGCAGGCAGTGGCTCTACAGGCTATACCACAATGCTGGCCCCTCCTTACTTAAATATTACTTTCTTCATATATCAGACATGTGTACCATAGAAGGTGCATTTTTGTCTTGGGTCAAGTTTTGTCTTAGAATCATTAAAAGTGACCCAAGTGGGAAAGGATTATACACATCTCTACACAGAGATAGTTTCATGAGAAACAAAAGTATTTAAGTCATTTTAAAGACCATATGAACAAATAATACATAATGAAGTTCTGACATCTGCTATAGCATGCAAAAACCTTATAAATGTACACTTACTGAAAAAAGTCAGCCTTGAAAGGACACATATTATGATTCCATTTATATTACATGTCCAAAAAAGCAAAATTATAGAGATAAAATGGATTACTGGCTACTTAATGCTTGGGGTGGACAATGGGAGTGACTATAAGTGATCCTGAAATTTCTTTTGAGAGTAATGAAATTAGAACATGGTAATTATTAGTTTTACAACTTTATAGAATATACCAAAATCCATTGGACAGTAGGTTTAAAGAGATCATTTTTGTGGCATGTAAATTATATCTAAATGAAAGGCATATAAGCCCCAACCCTAAATACATCACAAATATTCAAAGACTTTAAAGTCTCAGAAACTGTGGCAAATGTTGATGCAGAAAAAGAACGCCAAAGAAACTAATACTTGCAAACTGTTTACTCTAACCCTCAGCTTGATAGTCTCATCTGAAAATCATATTGTAATTTTGGTGAACACCACAAAGCTGTTGAGTAGAGGTTGGATCTCTACTTTAAATGAAATTCACACTTTTCAGTACAAAAATATTAACCAGCTGATGATCTTTGAAAATCTAAAACTACTGAAAAATTATCATATTTTCCTTTATGATGAATAAATTATTTTAAAACTTCCATGCTCTTAGTAGTAGTAGTATTATAATTGTGGGTTTATGTATTACATTTAAAAAATATTTTTCCTACAGAAATCTCAGGTTATAAGGGAGAACAGACGTGTTGGTGCAAGGATAGAATTCTACTACTTGGTTTGTGAAAATTCAGACTCTAGTTTGCCCACGGACATAATGAGTTAGTATTAACTTAGAACATTGATAAACAGATGATAGAATGGGCTAGAGACTAATTAAGTACATGGAGTTGTGAAGGTTGCTGAAATAATATTTTTGAAGCAACTTAAATTTCTCAAGCCAGATGTCCTATGGATGCAGAGTACTGGATCTGATTGTGCAGTAATTCAACTCTACAGTGAGAAAATTGCTTACTAAAATGAGGTGAATTATCTCTTATCATTATATGTACTGGAAGTGATTATTTACCAAATGTCATTCTGATCCTTTGAAGTTAATCCAATTCATATGGTTAAAATGTGTATATCTACTGACTGTTTACATTGGCTTATTCCATCTTTTCATGTAAAATTTATATTTAAAATATTTGTGTTATGGATTTGTATAACTGCTGTTTTACAACCACTGAACATATGTGTAGTAAAAAATTTTTAAAATACTAACAAATAAAATACTAACAAATAAAAATAAGTTTTTGCTCTTAATACTATTGAAATGAAGTTTTCCACTAGACGTTGAAAGCTAACCACTGTTACACTGTGAGAAAGAGAATACATAAGCTAAGAAATCCGTAGAAAATATCTTGTTACTTGTTCTTATATAAAATTTTCTAGTTGGAGTGTTAATTGTGCTAATGGAGAAAGCAATTTTAAACTATAATCAGGATTAAGCCTCCGTAAGGCTCTTCATTTTTCTTTCCCATTTGATGACAATTTTCTGTAATTAATATCAGTCCTTTTTTACATCAACCAACTGACTTGATATTACAAATAGAACATTATGCTATAGCTTTAGGTAATGATTAAATTAAGAACAGATGAATTCTTATTAACAATCTTCTCTCACAAAATGTTCATGATTATAAAGCAATATGAGTAAATAGTTATTAAGGATGTGAAACTACATAGGAGGAATCTCATTTTAAAAATCTCTGGTGATTTTTCTGATGTTAGAGTAATTTAAGTACATCTGGGCCTTTGCATTTTCATGAACATTCCTTAGAATTGAAAAAAATGCATTGCAGAATATAAGAATGAGATACATACCACTTATGGATGAATGTAGATCTATTTTAATTTAGAAGTAAGATTAAAAATGAACATTCAAAATCGACAGAATTAAAATTTTTCAATGATATTATTAGTCATCAAATATAAAATTATCTCCAGTTTGTAAAAGTAGAATGAACTATACAATCAACTCAGTGGAAGCTTTGGGGTCTCTTGCTTCAATAACTGTAGGAAATAAAGAGAGAATGGAAACTTATACATCAAAATATTGCCAGTGGTTATCTCCTACCAGGAGATAATGATAACATGTCTACCACTCACTATGATTTCTTTTCCCTGTTTCTGTATAATGCAAACTTCTTTCTTATAATTAAAATAAGCAAATACATTCTAAACAATTTTGTGATTACTCCTATTTTGAGAATTTTGTTTTGATAACTTTCAGAGACACAAAAAATAGAAATATATGCTTTAAATTAGATTAATTTTTTTATTTTATTCCAACTCGAATACTTAATAATTTTAAAGCTTTTGAATGGATCTAAATGCTTCTTCACACTGGGCAAAGTAAGTCTAACTATGAGTTAATATATAGAAATTATGCTATTAACAAATGAAGGTTGGTCAAATAAGGTAAAATAATAAAACAGATGAAGGTATAATACAAACATAAAAATACCATTTAATTTTAAATAACACTCACACTATGAGTATCCTGTGTCTGGATTTTCTTTCAGTAAAATGGATGTATCAATTGTGATCATTGGCCCAGTCATAATTGTACACATTATTAAAAATATATAAAGTAGAGTAATTATCCTACAACTCAAACAAGTACCTCCTGGAACTATTGGATAGAATATTGAGATACATTATTGGAATGAAGCTCTCTCTGGAAAATTTAACTTTTCTTTTTGTGTACTAATTCAAAATTAAATTCTTTCTTTAAAAAAAGAGGAAGAAATCACTATTAAGAAAGGAGACCTCCTCTAAGGATAAATTGTCTCCCTCCAATACAGACGGCAACTTCATTATTTTCACAGTTAAAATTTAATAAATCCTAAAACAAGTCTCATTACGATGTTCAGTAAGAAACATCAGCTTAGGAACTGTGTGCCTGGGCTGTTTCATCAAAGTCCTTAAGTAAGTGTTATCTTATGAAATGACAAATCTTTAGAAAATAGGTTCATCTGAGCACAAATGAATCTTATCTATTGAAGTTGTGTAATCCTTTTGGAAGTGGTGATGACTCATTAGTAACAAAAAAGACTATTTTTATGTTTGCCTTATGATCATATCTGGACTTCAGCAAAGCACATAAATTGTATTTTCATATCATTTCTTAGCAGTGGTATAAAAATCATGCCAAGTTTTTGTTTAAAGCATCAAGTGATTCTAAGTTTTTAGGTTTTTAAAATTCCTGGAGGGCTACAAAGGGGAAAAAAATTCTGAACCTTTTAGGCTTGTAAAAAGTTGAAAGTTAGGCAGCACTTATATTTAAAGCAGACTCAGTTGAACAGTTTCAGGTTACTGCCTAAGCTTCATAGAATAACAAAATATTGCTACTGCAGAAATAAGTTGCTCTGTCCCTGGGGAATGCCGGGGGCATCTACTTACATTTGAAAGAATATCATAGAAACGAGACTCAGAATTGAAGTAAAATGTGAACAAAAAATAAATCGCTTCATGAAATAGAAGTAAATAGAAGGGGGAAATATTTATGTATTTTTATAATAATTAAATGCAAGAAATAAAACACAAGTATGAGGTTCACAATAATTTTAGTTTATATAAAGCTTATTTTAGTTAAAGAAATGTACAGTATGGAATGAGTTATACACTGGAGTTGAATTCTATCACTTTTTTTTTCTTTAGGTGGAATTTGGTAAGCTTTTAAAAGCATCAAGTATACTCATTATAATATACAAAGCTTTGTTGAATAAATGTTAAATCTATGTGAAACAAGTTTGAATAAAATACTTGTACATTCAGTTATACATTACCCTTTAAAAATAATTTCAAAGCCCAACATTTAAATTTTAATGCTTTACATTTAAAAGTTTCGAAGTAATATCAAAGATCATAAAGGTCACATGTACAACATTAATTTCTCAGTATTTTTAATCAAAGTATATTTCCAGTGACCATGAGCTTTATTACAGAGTAAATGCTATTTTAGTTTTGCATGCTGATACATTCATGTTTCATAAAAGAAATATTTACATTTCTGTGTTTATGTAATTATGTAAGATTCCTTTTCTGAGTTAAAGGCAAACATTTCAAAGGAAATTGGAGTTGATAAAGGTATTTGCGCTATCACTCAACATGCATTCATGCATATTTTGTCTTTCATTATTACTTCTGTTTCCAGACAACATTTTGACATTTGCATTCTGTTGTGTAACCCCCTTTACAATAATCATTTACAGAGGATTTCTATGTTTAACCGATTTCAATATTCATGATCAGTCATCTTACATTGTTGGCTATTTATTTTATTTCTATCTTAATTGAGTAAGTGTATTAGTTTGCTCTAACACACTTCTTCAATAATAGAAACTTCTAGTGCCCTATTTCTGCATAGCGGGGATCTGAGAGCAAGTTTAGGCAGGGCTGGTTCCTTCTGAGACTGTGAGGGACCTGGTCCATTCCTCTTTCTCGGCTTCTAGGGTTTTGTTGATAGTCATTGGGGTTCCTTAGCATCTGCTGCACTGCCCAACTCTGCCTTTCTCTGAACATGGTGTTCCTGTATTGTGTGTGTGTATGTGTATGTGTGTGTATGTTTATGTACCTGTGTCAAAATTTCTCCTTTCTTCTTCATTGGAATATTGGATTAGGGGCCCAATTTATTTTAGTATGACTTCACTTAGCTGATTACATCTACAACAAACCCTATTTCCAAATAGAGTCATATTCTGCAATATTGGGGGTACGACTTCAACATATGGATTTACAAGTGATACAATTCAACATTTAGCAAGCAGCAGATCTTTAATATTTGAAATAAACTATTTTGGGAAGTAAGATTGGAAATGTGTTTATCAATCCTTTCCTAGCTTTAATATATTTTAGTTGCCTTCTTATACAAATAACTGTGTTGGTTATACAATTACTAAATCACCCATTTGATTAAAAAAAAAAAAAAGCTTGGAAAGCATATTCTTAGTCTTCTGGTTTTTAAAGCCAGATTGACTGTATTTCTCTGTGGCTGACATTTTACTTCCCATTCCTATATTAAAGAATTTTTTATTTTTGTTTTTTAAAAGATTTATTTATTTATTTGAAGCTCAGAAAAACAAAAAAGAGAGGGAGAGACAGTGAAAGAGATCTTGCACCTGCTGATTCACTTGCCAGATGGCTGCAATGGCCAGGGCTGAGCCAGGCTGAAGCCAGGAGCTTCTTTTGGGTCTCTATCATGGATAGCAGTGATCCAGACACTTGGGCCATCTTCTCCTGCTTTTTCAGTCCATTAACATGGAGCTGGATCAGAAGTGGAACAACCAGGACATGAACTGATGCCCATATGCGATGCCTGGATCACAGATGGCAGCTTTACTCACTATGCCACAATGTTGGCCCCTTTTTCTTTTATATAGAAAAAATCTTAAAATACAATTACCTGTTACATAGTAACTCAATTTAATTACAAATCTGGCGGTATTAGTTAGTGTGAAGATTTTACTATTGAAAAAGACAGCTGTCATTCACAAGCACATAGCACACTATAGAAATTGACTTCTCTCTCATGTGAAAGTTCCTCTGTTATTAAGGTTTTCCTTTATGAAGTCAACCAACGACTCAGGCTCACCACCCTCACTTTTAACTCCCATCTTCTACTGAAAAAGTGTTTATTCTAACTGCTGCTATTTTATCCTCAGATATTGTATGTGGCACTTTGTCTACTACCCTATAGAACAGGAAGCAGACATTTGTACAAGTTAGCTATAGGTAAGCACGAATGTACTCAACACAATCAATTTGTGATCTTCTTATGCATTGAAATTACTTGCTTCTTCTCAAGGAAGGCAACTATAATATCACATACAGCTACTGCATCCTACTCGAAGTCTAAGATCTCTGGGAAATATGAATCTGGCTCATCATAGCGCAGCAAATTCTAAACTAAAAGACAAATTATCTGACTCCTCCTTGCTTCCCCAAACTTCACCTTGCAAACCTAACATGTAGTAACATAATAAGAATATATCAACAAAACAATTCCTATTCGGAACATTGACGAATAAGAACATACGACAATCTCTTTTTTCAACATGTTGAGTCATTTTTTTCTATAAAGAATTTCAAAGCATCACAAGATAGATTTTGTGAAATCACATATCTAGATAAATGAATAACATTCAACATAGGCAAATTCTAAAATTTTTTATAATATCGATACAAAATTAAGGCTTATAGTAAGTCACTCTGCATTATAATTGCATTTGTCAGTTTAATTATTTTGTCTTGGGAATTGTCTCTTGAAGACTTGAAATATATGAATAATATATTTTATTAAAGTGAAGACTTGAAATATATGGACAATATATTTTATTAAAGTGAAGAGAAAAAGTAAAAGTTTACTATCACATATATTGGTGAAGTTACTTGATAATTCAGTGTAAGTAAAATTTTATTTTAAATAAATATGAGACAGAAACAGATTACAATGGTGTAGAATTATATTTCTGTGTTGAAATCTTGGAATAATTCACCTATGAAAGGCAAAGCTAAAATAAAATCCACTTTAGAATTTTTACTTATGAATACTATTCCCTCTAAGAATATAGGGCTCATTATTTTTTCTGTTTATAAATCATTTTTCTTCAGCCATCCCTTTAATATTTGGTTACAGAAATAGAACAGTGCAGAATCCCATAGTGCTGGCTCTCCACCCAGACTGTCCTTCTCCTGTTTACTTTCTTATTTCCTATCTTTGAAAACTTAGAGATGTTATTTAGCCTTTTTATGGCACAAGATGGAGTGATTCTCCTGCTAAAAGCAAGCTCTTCTCCATTGTTCTCAGACCAGATAAATGACACTGAACTAGTCTTACTGGGATGAGGATTAAGGATACAAAAGAATTCAATTCTATCTGTGTGAAAGAACAGGTAATGTTATAAATCTGCAGACAAACCCTCAATAGTCATACTTCAAAGGTTGAGTTTGGGATATGTATTTTGAGAAATTCTAAGACAGTTTCAACTATGTAAGCTTAAATTAAAAAAATGTAATTACTCAAATTTTATAAAATATTGCCTGTATTTTGAAAAATCTTTTCTTTTATCCATTTGGATTATGAATAGTTATATAAAAAAGTAGCTTTATTTCTGTGGTTTGAATATTTCTGCTACCTTCAGTATGCATTTGAAACTTCACCCTCAATCCAACAATATTTATAAGTGGAGCCCTTAGGAAATGATCAGGCATCACTGCTCCAGCCTCATGTATAGGGATTAGTGTTTTATAAATGGGCTGTAGGAACTGGAGACCATTCTTTTGCACCTCAGTACATTGTATCCTCCCACTTTCCTCCAAGTGAGGACACAGATTTCAAGGAATCATCTTGGAAGCAGGGGCTTGACCCTCACGTGACACCAAAGCTGCTGATGCTTTGATCTCAGATTTCCTAAGTCTTCAAAAGCGTTGAAATGCATTTCTATTTTTTCTTAATTACCTAGTCTCAGGTATTTTTGTTATAGCAGCATGAATGGACTAAGACAATTCAAATGTACCCAGATATGTGTTCTATTTGCAATCCTTGGGTGTCACTGACATTTTTTTGCTATCTAAAACTTTACAGTGGTAGAAAATATTTTAATTTATTTATCTATTCATATTAGTATACTATAGTTTTAAAGCTATCCTGATATACTCATCACTTCATATTTATGTATATAGATACATATTTAAAAATTTAAGAACATGCTTTCAAATTGAGATGAATCATGCATGTATATGGTCACTTATATGTAATTTTTGCCTTAAAAAAGAAGATACATGCTGATAGAAAACTTCATTTACTTACTAGTGCATTTTTATTAATCTATCAGTTAATGTATAATAGATGGTTATTGAGGATTTACTGTGGTGAGAATATTTTCAGCAGTTTGATGGCTTATGTTGTTTAATTTTCATGAGAATTTTATCAGGTACAACATTATTAGCCCCTCTGACACTGAGTGTGTGAAGTGAGCCTAGGACTATGCTGCTGTAAAATGGTGATCATAGTCCCTTTGACGTTTCAGCAAAGAAGCATCTTTGTTTACTCTTTGCCAGCAACAAATAGATAAATATTTCTCACCACATAGCACAGTAGAAAGTGTGGAGGTAAAGCACAATTACATAGCTCTTGAAACAGATGTCCAACAGTCTAAAACTGCCATTTGAGTTTTCTACAGGGAAGCTCCTAGGAGTGCTGTGTTTATATGGATATTTGCTTGGTCTCAGACTTTCTAGACACCCGGGAACTGCTGAAAAAACTCCAGAGATACTGGGATTCTCTGATGGATGCTGGTGATAGCAGTGCCATGGCTGGAAGAGCCCACTAATCTTGGCAGCACCTGAGTTGGGAGCTGCAGAAAGCCTCTGGCCCTCAGTGGCCGCAAAACGTAAAGCCAAAAATAAACTACCACAAATATAAGTGGGGCTATAACAGTGCCAACAATGTAGGGAGCACATTGTATTGCTTCATTTTCTTCTGTTTCCAAACTTTTTAGGGAGGAATCTAATAGTAAATGTTGAGAATTTAATGTTTGACAAATTTTGTTTTTTCTGTGTGTTTCCATTATTTTTTTTTCTTATGATGGTACATATGGGCCAAGGGGGCATCATAGATCAGTGGAAAAACAAGAGTGGTAAATCCATAAATTAACAAGTTTTTTTTTTAATTGTTTTGTTCAAATAATAAGGCCAGCCCTGATTTTGATCCTCCTCCTTTTAAATTACAGTATGGCATCAGTCTTTAGCATCTTACAGGATATCAGAAGTAATTTATAACAAAATGGTAAGATTTTTCCTCTTTTGAACATTAATAACATTTTGTTTACTCATTTCATCTGGTATTCTTCATGTACTACCTTATTAAATGAACTTTAACCCACTAAGTAATGAAAAGCATACGTTTCCATGGAAACTTGATGGGATATAATAGGAAGGCCATGGAGTCTTTCACTATATATGGATTGGGAGATTAGTCACAGTCATTTAAATCTTAAAAAAGGTGTAAAATAAACTGGGGATTAGATTATACTTCTTCATTCATTTAGTCATAAACCATACTCAAATATTTATTGAGCACTTACTCTTTACTAGGCAATGTGATAGATTGATAGATGATAAACAGAAGAAATGCTTATATTCTTAGAGTTCAAAGTTTATTACGAAAAGCATGTGAAAACAGTTGCAGAATATTGAAATAGGCATTAAAATAGGTATTCCAGAGGCATCTAAATGAGAGAACACTTAATTTTTCCTTGGAGAAGAAGCGCTCTAGAAATTACTGCAGGATTAACCCAACACAACTTAAGTTTAGTGATATCAAATTATTTGGATTTATCCTTTACAACATTGAGATGCAGGAAGCAGGAGGCTTACCCTAATGATTAAGATGCCTGTGTCCCGTATCAGAGTATCTTGGTTTTATTCCAGTCTCCAGCTGCTGACTCCAGTGTCCTGTCAATGCAGATCCAAAGAGGCATCTGTGATGGTTCAAGGAATTGTATTCCTGATGTTCAAGTAGGAGACCTGGGTTGAGTCCTCAGCTTCTTGCTTTGGCTCCAATCCAGCCCCAGCCATTGCAGGCATTCGGATAGTGAAACAATGGATCAGAGTTCTTTACATCTGCTTGTCTCTGAAATTAAAAAATGTTCTTAAATGAAGAATAGAAGTTCCTGGAAAAAATGTGTAATGTAAAAAATGCATTGATTTCAACATTTTTGTGTGAAAATTAACATATTTTAAATTAATTTTTCCATGATCTTTTAAAGATAAGATGCAAAAATCCAAAATCATACAGAATAATATAGTTATAAAATTACTTTTGTGCAAATGTCTTAATTGTGGTAACGAGTTGTGAGAAAATATATTAAACTTGAATGACCAATTGATGTAGTTTCACAAAGTTTAAAATTTAGGCAATGTAGAAGATTATATCATTCTGTAACATGGAAAAAATGTTTTACTGGTTAATAAATACAAAATCATAGCCAGGTAAGACAAATGAGTTCTGGTGTTCTACTATACAGAGCTTGATTATAACTAATATTACATGGTATACTTCAAAAAATATCTACAGGAAGGGATTTTGGATATTCCCATCAGAAAAAAATTAAATGCTTGAGATTAAGTGTAACCAAAGTATACAATGTTTATCAATGCATAATATATAAAATGTTAAAAGGAAACCTAAATTCTTTTTTTTTTTTTTTTTGACAGGCAGAGTGGACAGTGAGAGAGAGAGAGACAGAGAGAAAGGTCTTCCTTTTTTTGCTGTTGGTTCACCCTCCAATGGCCGCCGCGGTAGCGCGCTGCGGACGGCGCACCGCGCTGATCCGATGACAGGAGCCAGGTGCTTATCCTGGTCTCCCATGGGGTGCAGGGCCCAAGCACTTGGGCCATCCTCCACTGCACTCCCTGGCCACAGCAGAGAGCTGGCCTGGAAGAGGGGCAACCGGGACAGGATCGGTGCCTTGACCGGGACTACAACCCGGTGTGCCGGCGCCGCAAGGCGGAGGATTAGCCTAGTGAGCCGCGGCGCCGGCCGGTAACCTAAATTCTTTAAAGATGTACAACTATTATCTGTCAATAAAAAATAAAGCACAAAAATAAATACCTTTCTTCATTTTTAAAAAACTATTTAAATAGAAAAATAAAGAATAGCAATGAAGAGAACAGTATCAAATTTATTAAGGGGCAACAAATTTCAACAAAATTTTAGCAGCAGAAAAGAGAATTACAGTGAGCTCTTCAGATGGATGTGAACATATATTAGCCACAGATGAAGAATTTGAAAATAGCACAGTGGAAAACACCCACAAACAATTCTGGACTGAGGACAAAGAACAGAGAGCAAAGTGATAGAAATTGAGGGAGAGGGAGAGATAGAGATAGAGATAGAGAGACACAGAGAGAAAGAGCTATCCAGTGAAACATACATAAATTTGAATTTCTAAAAGAAAAAGAGAAGAGGGAAGAAACTTTGTTAAGAAGTAGTGGTGTAAATTGGATCCAGCTAAAAAGCCAATGAGAGTTTCTCAGGCATGGAAAACCAAAAAAAAAAAAAAATTACCTAAATGAAAGATCTATGTGAGTGAGATCCCAATGGAAAGAACAGGCCATCAAAGGAGGTACCTTTCTCTGAAGGGAAGAGAGAACTTTCACTTTGGCTATGGCTTTGTCTAAATAAGGTCGGAGTTTGTGAACTCAAGAGGCTTCCATAGCCTTGGCAGCTCATGACGAGTCTCGGGTTATTACTGACATCATGAACAAGAGCATCAGTTGTTAAATCAACAATGGGTGTCACTGTGCACTTACACCCCATGTAGGATCTCTGTCCTTAATGTGTTGTACTATGCAAATTAATGGTAAAACTAGTACTCAAACAGTACTTTACACTTTGTGTATCTGTGTGGGTGCAAACTGTTGAAATCTTTACTTAGTATATACTGGCAAATTACTATTTACTGTATTATTATTATATGTTAATATATGTTGCTATATTCTAAGTTGATCTGCTGTATATAAAGATAATTGAAAATGAATCTTGAAGAATGGGATGGGAGAGGGAACGGAAGATGGGATGGTTGCGGGTGGGAAGGAGGTTATGGAGGGAAAAGCCACTATAATCTTTACTTTCGAAATTTATATTTATTAAATAAAAATTAAAAACAAACAAAAAACTTTGCATGGGCATTAATAAAAAAGAAGAAGAAGAAGTAGTGGTGTGGCAGTTAAAAGCTGCCACCTGCAGTGCTGGCATCCCATATGGGTGCCAGTTTGAGTCTTGGCTGCTCCACTTCTGATCCAGCTCTCTGCTGTGGCCTGGAAAAGCAGAAGAAGATGGCCCAAGTCCTTAGGCCCCTGCACCCATGTGGGAGACCTGGAGGAAGCTCCTGGTTCTTGGCTTCATATTGGCACAGCTCTGGCTGTTGTGACCTTCTGGGGAATGAACCAGCAGATGGAAGACTCTCTCTCTCTCTCACTTTCTCTCTCTCTCTTTCTCTCTCTCTCTCTCTCTTTCTCCACCTCTCTGTAGCTCTGCCTTTTAAATAAATAAATAAATCTTTTTTTAAAAAAAGTGATTATTAAGAAATTGCATAGCGAATATTGTAAAATGTCAACCCACATAGTCCAGAATCACTACAAAAGTAAAATAAGATAAATGAAGAAAACTGTATTTAAATTTGCCATATTCAAAATAACATTGAAAAGCTCAATGAAATCCGGTCATTTGCAACAAAATGGAGGAATCTGGAAAACATCATGTTGAGTGAAATAAGCCAGTTCCAAAGGGACAAATATCATATGTTCTCCCTGATCGGTGACAAATAACGGACCACCTAAAAGGAAACCTGTTGAACTGAAATGGCCGCTATGAGAAACAATGACTTGATCAGCCCTTGTCCTGACTGTAGAGGAATAACTTATTATTGTATTCCTTTTAGTATTTTTTTGTTCTACTTAATACCATTGGTTGAACTCCTTAATTAACACACAATTATTCTTAGGTGTTTAAATATAACTAAAAAGTGATCACTATTAAATATAAGAGTAGGAATAAGAGAGGGCACATGCTCACTCGGACTTACCCCTAATGGTAGAGCTAAAAATGTGCCAGGGGATTCCAATTCAATCCCATCAAGGTGGCATGTACCAATGCCATATTACTAGTTAAAGTGATCAGTTTAAGTTCATAATTGATCAAAAAGATAGGATTAAGTGTCAAAAGGATTACATAAATAAGACCAGTGTCTGCAAATAATAATTGATAGAATTAAAAAGGATAGAATGATCCTACGAGGGATGTAGGATATGCAGCAGAATCATAGAATGGCAAATGCCCTAAACAGCACTCTGGCCTCAGAATCAGCCCTTAAGGCATTCAGATCTGGCTAAAAATCCCATGAGAGTTTCGCAGGTATGGAAAGCCAAGACACTGTGACCAAAAAAAAAAAAAAAAATGACCTAAATGAAAGATCTATGTGAGTGAGATATCAGCGGGAAGAATGAGTCATCAAAGAAAGAGGTACTTTTCTCTGAAGGGAGAAGAGAACTTCCACTTTGATTATGGCCTTGTCTGAACAGGATCAGAGTTGGTGAACTCAAGAGGCTTCCATAATTTTGGCAGCTCATGATAAGAGCCTTGGGTGATTACTGACATCATAAATAAGAATGTCAATTGTTAAATCAGCAAAGGGAGTCACTATGCACCTGCTCCCCATGTAGGGCCTCTGTACTTAATGTGTTGTACTATGCGAATTAATGGTAAAACTACTACCCAAGCAGTACTCTATATTTTGTGTGTCTTTGTGGGTGCAGTCTGTTGAAATATTTACTTAATATATACTAAGTTGATCTTCTGTATATAAAGATAATTGAAAATGAATCATGATGAATGGGATGGGGGATGGAGTGGGAGATGTGATGGTTGTGGGTGGGAGGGAGGTTATGGGGGGAGAAGCCACTATAATTCAAAAGTTGTATTTTGGAAATTTATATTTATTAAATAAAATTTAAAAAAGAAAACATTAATAACTAAAGGAGCAAGAAAAATGAAACACATTGACTTTTAAAAAAGCAAAGGAAGGAGAGAATGCCGATTTGTTAATAAAAGTAATAGAAAACCAAAAAAATGATGGAACAATATCAATCAAAAGCTTATGTAAGTGATTACCAGCCTGTTCTAATGCATGGAGTCCTTTCCTGCATTACCAGTAAAACACGAAGTGGGGGAATCTCAGCTTTTATCTTTCTCTGGCAATAAAAACAGTGCCAACCATCTTCTGCTAGTGTTGCTGTGGATTGTTCTGAGAGGAGGAGCGTGGTGGGGGCAAGAGGTGTGGAGTCACCACACAGACCCCGGAGTCAGGTGAGAGCTGGCCAGAGGCGAGCAGCCAGCAGTCTTGTTTACAAGTCTTGGTACAGCAGCTTATATAGCTGAAGCAGCCAATCCGGTCAAGGGGCAGTTTATGCCTTAACCAATTACAGCCTCTGTTTCCAGGCAGTATCCAAAGCCATCTAATCACAGCTTGTTCCAGGCAGGCTCCATTGCCAGTGGCCATCTTGGCATGGCCTTCTCATTCCACCACATTTCCCCCTTTTTCTTTATTTTTGATCGACAGGAGGCATGATTCTTGGCCATACCATTGTTGACCCCATTTCCATATGGTCTCCGTATGCGGCTGTGCCTGTCTTAGGTTGTCCCCCAGGGGATCTTACCCATGGTTGACTAACCAGCGCTCAAAACGGGAGACCACAGGAGTGCTTGCTCAGATAGGGTAGGAATGAGGAACAATGGTAATCAGGAATGGCATGACCACACACAGGCTGTGGGCCATTTGAGTGGCTAACCAGTGCTAGTGGGGTATAAGACAGTAGCTGATGGGGCTATGGGCAGTTTCTCAGCGTAGGATGATAGGGCAGCAGCTTGACAATCGGTAGCAGGCGCATTTGCTAACAAGGCGGACTCTCAGTCTTGTTCAGCTGGTTCTGGTTGACTGTCAGTTGCAGGCTTGATGTTTCTGGCTGGTACCCAAATGGGCTGTCCTGCATTCTCTGGAAAGACATAAGCATATTCTTGGCCCTTGGTCCTTAGAGCAGTGTCAGAGAGATCCAATTATAACAGAAGACTTCAATAAGAACTAGATTTTATAAAACACTATGAAAACATGCAGATTTAAATAAAAAGTCAATCATCACACCAAAACTCAGAATATTTGAAACAATGACAACAAGATAACAGCTAGATACCATCACTGATTATCTGACAAAAACTTTTTACAAACCAGGATGAAAAAGCTTTAGAAAGCAACAATGAACATACTTGAAGCAAATGAAAAAAAAAAAAAGACAGTGTTAGCAAATAAACAGAAGATAAAAATAAATAAGGACCATGTTAGAGCTTAATTACTGAAAAAATGCAAAAATTGAAATAAAAATCTCAGTGGTTGGACTGACTAAATTAATGAGGAGGCAAAAGAAAAATAACACAACAACATTTATGGAAAATAGAAAAAATGAGCAGAGATTGAAAATCATGTGATACTACCACAGATGAAGTAATATTTGTAGGGGGAAAAATATAGAACAAGAAAATATTTTGAAAAATAATGGCTGAAAAATTCCAAAATTTGATGAGAAAAACACTACCCATCCTCAAAATGTTCAAACTTCAATTAAGATAAACTCTAAACTCCAAGAAATCCATTACAAGATGTGTCATAATTAAGCTTCTGATACCTAAAGAAAAAAAAATGAAAGTAGTCTGAAAAAAAGACAATAAAATTTATTTACAGAGAAAAAACAATATTAGTAACAACAGTGTCTTACCAAAACCTAGAAAAAGTGGCCCAATACTTTTCATGAGCCTTATGAAAGGAACAGTCATGTCCAAATCCTATACCCACCAAAAATATCCTTCAGAAATGGATAAATCAAGATGTTTCCAAATAAAAAGAAATTTAAAAGAATGCCAAGCCCATAACAGCTCTAGAAGAATTGCTGAACAGAGTTTTCTAACCATAGGAAAAACAGTAACAAAAAAAATCAGAAGATTAGGAAAGTATAAAAAAAAGGTACACAAAAATATTGAGAAATACAATAGATTTTACTTCTCTTTTTGAGTTTTCAAAATTTTTGAAATGAAATTACTTCAGTATATGATTTTGTTTCTATAATAATGTATAAGAAATGATTCTATCAGTTAGTATTAGCAGATACTTGTCTTGTTTGTGTGATCTCTTTGACTCTTAGACCTATCAGAGCTATCAATTGTGAGCTGAAATTGATCACTTGGACTAGTGCGATGGCATTGGTACATGCCATCTTGATGGGATCGTGTTGGAATCCCTTGGCACATTTCTAACTCCACCATTTGCGGCCAGTCCGATTGAGCATGTTCCAAATTGTTCATCTCCTCCCTCTCTTTTTCCACTCTTAAATTTAACAGGGATCACTTTTCAGTTAAAATTTAAACACCTAAGAATAATTGTGTGTTAATTACTGAGTTCAACCAATAGTACTAGAACAACAACAACAACAACAAATACTAAAAAGGATAAAGTATTACATTGTACATCTAAAGTCAATTCATTGTTGCTTATAGTGTCCATTTCACTTAACAGGTTTCCCCTTTGGCGCTCAGTTGTCTCCGATCAGGGAAAACATATGATATTTTTCTCTTTGGGACTGGCTTAATTCACTCAGCATGATGTTTTCCAGATTGCTCCATCTTGTTGCAAATGACTGGGTTTCGTTGTTTCTTACTGCTGTATAGTATTCTATGGAGTACATGTCCCATAATTTCTTTATCCAGTCTACTGTTGATGGGCATTTGGGTTGGTTCCAGGTCTTAGCTATTGTGAATTGGGCTGCAATAAACATTAATGTGCAGATGGCTTTTTTATTTGCCAAATTAATTTCCTTTGGGTAAATTCCAAGGAGTGGGATGGCTGGGTTGTATGGTAGGGTTATGTTCAGGTTTCTGAGGAATCTCCAGACAGACTTCCATAGTGGCTTAACCAGTTTGCATTCCCACCAACAGTGGGAAGCGGGATACACAGCAGACTCATAGAATGGCAGATGTCCTAAACAACACTCTGGCCTCAGAATCAGCCCTCAAGGCATTCAGATCTGGCGGAAGAGCCCATGAGAGTATAGCAGGCATGAAAAGCCAAGATATCATGGAAAAAAAAAAAAAAGACCTAAATGAATGATCTCTGTGAGTGAGATCCCAGTGGAAAGAACGGAGCCATCAAAGAAGGAGGTACCTTTCTCTGAAGGGAGGAGAGAACTTCCACTTTGACTATGACCCTATTGGAATAAGATCAAAGTCAGCGAACTCTAAAGGCTTCCATAGCCCTGGCAACTCATGACTAGAGCCTAGGGAGATTACTGACGCCATGAACAGGAGTGTCAAATTGTTAAATCAGCAACAGGAGTCACTGTGTACTTACACCCCATGTGGGATCTGTCCCTAATGTGTCGTCTAAAGCGAAGTGATGCTATAACCAGTACTGAAACAGTATTTTTATACTTTGCGTTTCTGTGTGGGCACAAACTGATGAGGTCTTTACTAGTTATATACTGAAGTGATCTTCTGTATATAAAGAGAATTGGAAATGAAAAAAAAAAACAACCTGGTGTTAAAAAGGAAATGGCATAGAAAATTAATTAATTTGAAAAAAAAATTATGTAGGATCTCTGTCTTTAATGTGCTGTACATTGCTATTTAATGCTATAATTAGTAATCCAATGGTAGTTTTTTCACTTGATGTTGCTATATGGGCAAAATGTTGAAATCTTTACCTAATATATACTAAACTGATGTTCTGTATATAAAGAGAATTGAAAATGAATCTTTACATGAATGGAAGGGGAAAGGGAGCGGGAAAGGGGAGGGTTGCGGGCGGGAGGGAAGTTATGGGAGGGGGGAAGCCATTGTAACCCATAAGCTATACTTTGGAAATTTATATTCATTAAATAAAAGTTTAATAAAAAATGTATAAGAAATGTTTTAGAAAATTTGATAATAAAGGAGATGTAAGAGGAGATAAAGTTATAATTATCATGAAATTTGTGAGATAATAACAGCAATACACTGCTCCTGGGAGGTTGAATGTTCCCATTCCAGGGAGATGCTAGAATTTGGTTCAGATCAGAGTCAGTAAATCTGAATATACATGCAAGGAATGTCACAACTTAAAAATAGTGAAAATATATTTAAAATAGCCTAATATGGGATTTTAAGATATTTTCCCATGATCAAAATTTGGAAAATGTTTTGGAGGCAGCTATAATTAAATGATCAGAAATCAAGCTGGTATGATGATTCTAAAACTACTCTCGGAAAGCACTGGAAGATTTTAATTGCAAATATTAAAATGAAGAAAGCTAGAAAATTATGTAACAATCATATGAACAGCTTATGAAAATAATTTCATTTAGTAAATGATGAATATATTCAAAAGTAGAAATTGAGTAAATCAAACTTGAAAAGCACAAGGAACTAAAAATATAACAGCAGATGTTGTTGAAATAGAAAAAAAATGTAAAGTAGAAAATGATATAAAATCTAAGATTGATTCTTTGTCAAAATCAATGCAATTGATAGAAACCTATTAAATCTAATACAAGAATAAAGTTACAAGTTTCTGATTTCAGCAACGAAAAATGGAAAACAATCTTATATTCCAGAAATCCTAAATCTATTATGAGAGAGTATTTGAACTGTATAGTAAACTTTGAAAATTGTGATAAATTTTTAAAAATGTCTTAGAAAACTGCTGATCAGCAAAAGATGACATATAAAATCTGTTTAGCCCCATTCGTGTTATGTAAAATAAATCATATTTCAAATATTTTCAAAATAAAAATATAGTCATAACTGATTTAGCAATTCTTCAAAATATTTAATAAATAAACAATATCAATTTTGCCAACTCCTCCAAAAACAAAAAAGAGGGAAGAGTCTCAACTGGATTATGCCAGTAACATAAAATTGACATCAAAATTTGACAATATGGGGAAGTGTATATTTTAATGTCTTTTATGAGCCCAGAAGAAAAATTATAATCAAAGTATTAACTCAGAGCAACATATAGACATTTGAATATATTTCAGATATGTACAGTTGAATTAAATACGAAATAAGTTTCTTGAAAATAATATATTAACTGAAAACTGATCTCAATAAATGCAAAAAATAATTTTATAAATTCTAATACATCAAATGTTTTAATAATAACACTTCTATCAGGTTCTGTGTAGTTCATAAATACAGTTCTAGGAATGTAATGATCTGTATTCTTTGTATTAATGTCACATTAACATAAGAAAATAGTAAAGCCAGCCAAATCAGAAATAACTGTGAGTATTCACAATCAGATGAAGGCAGTCTACTAAACTGTACAACACACATTCTAACAATAAACTTTCCCATGGAGATTGTGAATATTAAGAGGCTGTTTTCTACTATCACTTTTGGATCTCACTGGTGTAGAAAACATTGACAATGCATTAAGACCCCAACAAATAGATAAAAATGATATAGTTATTTGAAAGGTAAGCAGAATTTTAATTATTTGTAGGTGTCATGATTATATGTTTAGAAATCTCAAATAATATATTGATAACTATTTAATAGAAGGTTCAGCAATTTTGCCACACTTGAGGTCAATATAAAATATTAATATATTTTTCTATTATGTGACCAATAACTGGAAAATAAAATATAAAAAAATTGTTAACATGAAAATCTAATGCCTAAGAAAAAATATTGAGAAAGACATGGGAGGCACTTGCATTGCAGGTAGGGCTGCTGCCAAAGCTGCAAGCATGCCGTATGCACCAGTTGAGTCCCAGTTGCTCTGCTTCCTATCCAATATCCTATAAATGTTCCTGTGAAGGAAGCAAAGGATGGATCAAGTACTTGGACACCTGCCATTCTTGTGGGAAAAACTTCATGGCTCTTGGATTTAGACCAGCCCAGTGCTGACTGTTGCAGCCATTTGGAGAGTGAACCTGAACATAGAAGACATCTCTCTCCTTCATTCTCTCTCTCTCTCTCTCTCTCTCTCTCTCTCTTCCCTCATTTCTCTTTGTCACATTGCCTTTTAAATAAATTATATACTGAAGTGATCTTCTGTATATAAAGAGAATTGGAAATGAAAAAAAAAAAACAACCTGGTGTTAAAATGGAAATGGCATAGAAAATTAATTATTTTGAAAAAAAAATTATGTAGGATCTCTGTCTTTAATGTGCTGTACATTGCTATTTAATGCTATAATTAGTAATCCAATGGTAGTTTTTTCACTCGATGTTGCTATATGGGCAAAATGTTGAAACCTTTACCTAATATATACTAAATTGATCTTCTGTATACAAAGAGAATTGAAAATGAATCTTTACATGAATGGAAGGGGAAAGGGAGCGGGAGGGGGGAGGGTTGCGGGCGGGAGGGAAGTTATGGGAGGGGGGAAGCCATTGTAACCCACAAGCTATACTTTGGAAATTTATATTCATTAAATAAAAGTAAAAAAAAAAAAGAATCAGAAAGACAAAAGTAGTCATATTTTAGAATACACAAAAATTGTAGCAGGAAAACATCACTTAAATGAAGCACCTGTGGCATAATAAAGTGGGACAACATGTATCACATTCTAATAAATACTGAAAATATAAAAAAAAAAAAGAAAATAAATCTTAAAAAAGAATAATGTGTAAATCCATGTAAAGGAAATTTATTAAACATTATTGAGAGAGAAATTAAATAATATAAATATTGAAAGAATATACACTTTTTTGAATTGGAAGACTCAATATCATAAAGATGCTAATTATCCCTAATGAATATTTTGGATTCATAGAGTACAAATTATAACTTGAGAGACTTTTTATAAAAAGTGATAGAACGTTTGTAAAGCCTATGTGTAAATGAGTAGGGATGCACATATTCATGAAAATCTTAGATGAACACATTTGTGTAAGATATATGAGCAAATAGTATGACTGCTTTTAAAACTACTGTGAGACAATGCAATGTTGTTGGAAGGATAGCCATAGAGGCCAACAGGACAAAATAGCTCTTTCAGAAATAGACTATCACATGTTAATAAGTGAAATTAGATCATTTTATCCACTGGAAAAAATAAATCTTGAGTCTCATGTGACATTACATATAAAAATACTTACATTTAGACTGTAGATCTGAAAGCTAATGTTAAAAAATGACATAGTAATTATGACAGGATAATACATGTATTTAAGTTGTGACGATGATTCTTAACCAGAGTCAAAAGCAACTGACTTAATGAAAAAAATTACACATTAGACCTCATTAACAATTGCGTTTGTTTTTTTGTCAAAAAACAATGTGAACAGACTGAAAAATCAAACCACAGAATAGTGAACAACAGTGGCAAGACATGTATCTGACAAATGATTTAGATATTACATAAAAGTGCAGTAGCCTGAGTATGTGTGTCCTCCTGAAACCTCTGTGTGGAAACACAACTTTAAAGCTATATTATTTGGAAGTGGTACCTGTGGAAAGTGATCAGGACATGAAAGCAGAGCCTTGATGGACGAGATCAGTGTTCTCATGAAAGAGGCTCGACAGATCCCTGTCACCTTCATTCCATGTCAGGACACAGCACAAAGATGCCCCTCTTTGAACCGAATTGTAAGCCCTCACCTGATAAAAATCTGCCGGTACCTTCATCTCAGACATTTCAGCTTCTTCAACTGAGAGAAATCAACTCTTTTTGTTTAAAAGCCAGAGCATATAAGCAGACTAAGGCAAGGAAGAAAATAGGCATAAACCAATAGTAATATTCAAAGAATAAGCAGTTAAAAAAAAGAAAATATGTGTGTATGAATATGATTTTTATTGCTATATAAAAGAGTACCACCAATTGAGAAGTTGATCTAGTTTTCTTGGGTCATGCATCTTCAACTTAGCTGGATTCTGTTCAGTGTCTCACAGCCTATCATTAGGTATCAGCTACAACTGTGGTGTCATTGGAGACTCTGTGTCCTCTTCCAAGCTTAGGTGGTTGTTGGCAGATTGATTTCGACTTTCATTTGTGTAAGTTATGACAGCTTGATTCTGCAAGAACCTCTGCTGGTTTGACTCTCTGAATTCAATGGCTTTTTCTTAAGTGTTCTTCTGATTAGGTCTGGCTCAGGTAGTCTTTTCCATTTGATTAACTCAAAGTCAATGGATTGGGGATCTTGATTACATCTACATAATTCATTCACCTTTGCCGTATTAACATAACTTAATCATAAGAAAGAGACCCACTTTTTGCATAGGTCCCACACAGAAAGTGTACCCGTGTGTGTGTGGAGAGAGTGGGGATCATCTTAGAACTGCGCTAACATGTTCACTCATCTTTATTAGTCATAAGACATTTAAATGCAAATAAAATTTATTTTTTTTAAATTTTTTAACTTTTATTTAATGAATATAAATTTCCAGTGTACAGCTTATGGATTACAATGGCTTCCCCCTCCCATAACTTCCCTCCCACCTGCAACCCTCCCCTTTCCCGCTCCCTCTCCCCTTCCATTCACATCAAGATTTATTTTCAATTCTCTTTATATACAGAAGATCAATTTAGTATAAAGATTTTAACAGTTTGCACCCACGTAGAAACACAAAGTGAAACATACTGTTTGAGTACTAGTTATAGCATTAAATCACAATGTACAGCACATTAAGGACAGAGATCCCACATGAGGATAAGTGCACAGTGGCTCCTGTTGTTGACCCAACAAATTGACACTCTAGTTTATGGCGCCAGTAACCACCCTAGGCTCTCGTCAAGAGTTGCCAAGGCTATGGAAGCCTTCCCAGTTTGCCGACTCTGATCATATTTAGACAAGGTCATAAAAGACAGGGTGAGGATAGTAACCAATGATCCTAAGAGTGGCATTTACCAGGTTTGAACAATTATACAGCATTAAGTGGGGAAGAGGACCATCAGTACACACAGGTTGGGAGTAGAGCCATTGGTGGTAGAGTAGAGGTTATGATTACAAAGGAATAAGGCCCAAGTGCGCTAGACAGGGTCTAGAACAAAGGACAGAGTCATTATTAGAGGAGCTAAGAAAGGTGCTGTCTAAGCTACAATGAAGTTTTCTGATTGAGAGGCAAATAGAACCTGACAGAAGGGGCTTGATAATAATCTGTTGGGCTTTCGGCCTTGTAAGTTAAGAGGCCCAGACCTATCTATCTCTTCACATGGGGTATATCCTAAGGGAGGTGTGAACCTCCTAGGGGAAGGCACTCTGTTGACTTTCATTACTTGGCTGGCCTGGGAGGAGAGCTGGCCAGGTAAAGGCAGGTGGCATCTCTAACAAGAAATTTACAGTTCTGCCTGCAATGTTGCTGACCCTACTTGACCATCCCCTCAGCTGCAGTGGTCACTTTGGAAGCTGGGCTGAGTGAAGGGCTTTTCAGCTTAGAGCCAATAAGAGCTGTGGCTCTGACCTGGGCAGGTCCATTTCCAGTGATCCAACTCTTGGCAGAGCTTCCAGGGCTCTTCACAAGCTGACTTCTGCTGAAGCCCAGGCTTACCACATTGAAAGCCACTGCAGTGGACTGGCCTGTTGGGTCTCCTTGAGGGCAGATCACTGTACAGATCAGCCATTAATAGGCCTGCCACCCATTGCTTCTGATGCCTAGCTTTCTTTTCCTCCTGGTTTGTGTTAAAGCAGACCAGAGGATGCAAGTCAAGGGAGTGCCCAAGTCCCATCTCTAATCTTCGGTGGCCTGAATTACAAGTCTATAGTCACAGGCATGTTCTGTAGTAGTTTTTCTAAGGTAGACAATGCCCAAGAGGAAAATTATATTCTCACTTTAAAACTTTTTTTCCCTTTGCCTCTTGGCTAAGATCAAGTGTAGCAAATAAAATTTATATCAAAATACTACTATATATTTACAGAAAAGGTATAATTTTGAAAAGTAGATAGATGATGGATAGATGATGATGATGATAGATAGATAGATAGATCGATAGATAGATAATAGATAGATAGATAGATAGACAGATCTGAAATGCTAGGAACCCAAAGTTGTATTTATCTCAGATTTTTTGGATTTTACTATAAATATATTCAGATTAGTTTAGGAATAGAACCCAAGCAAATAAGAAATTCATTTATGTTTTATACACACCATATCTATAGTGTGAAGATTATACAATATTTAAATAAGTATATATTCATTCAGTAACTTTGTGCATGAAAAGAAAAGTTCTTGCTATGGAATTTTCCAGGTGTGGAATTATGTCAGTGTTAAAAATCATTGGATTTTGGGACAATTTAGAATATGAATTTTTGGTTTATGAATGCTTAACCCCTATTTTGGCAAAACTATGGAGAAAACTAATTTGTAAATACTGATAGTAAGTATTTAAATTGCTAAAATACCTGCATGGAATACCGCTTAACAGTTTGTAGTGATGCTCAACAAATGAATATGCTATGATCTTGGGTGGCAGTTTAAGTTGTGGTATTATATACAAATATAGGTGTTTATGTGCATGTGTGTAAATACACAAAACATATACAATAATGTATGTACAATGATACTTTGAGTAGCAGTGTTTGTAATAGTAAAAACCCACCAAAAACCTTAATCAACCATGAGTAGAATAGATAAAAAATGTAATAAGCAATTCATAAAATGGAACACTACATATCAGTGAAACAATCAAAGTGTAACACTATATACAATCTTACAATCACATAATAGATACAAAATGAATGTACCGTGTTACCATTTTCATAAAGGACAGAAACAGTAACAGCTATATTAGAAGATATTTTCCGGGACTTACCTTTTGGGGAAAGGTGGTACCATTGTTGGTGGAGGGTAGCAGTAGTGTTAGTGAGGGATGGTCAAGCAGCTTCTAATATTTTAGTGACTTTGTATTTATTTTGTCTTGCAGTTGATTGAATTTGTGTTTTCTTGTTTTGAAAATATATTGGGATATACATTTACGAAAAGATTTTTAAAATTTAGTCTTTATGAATTTCATTTCCTCATGAAAAATATTTGCTCACCACTAAAATAAACTGTAGCATCTCAGGATTTGTTATTATATTTTCATAGATGCTTCAGTGGATCGTGCTTTGATGATAAAGGAAATACACCAGCATTCATTAGTATTTCTATGTTTTCTATTTGTACTTATCCAATGGTTAGAAATTTTATTTTTAGGAATATATTTATTTTTTAATTTATTTTGAAGAATGACAGGAAGACGGAGAGAGAGACATCTATCCACTGAGAAGTCCATTGTATATGTTATACATTGATGTTATCAGATATGGAAACTATTTTCAGCATTATCTGAAATTTTTAAAAGTATTATTTGTGTATTAAATTTTGAGATCTAATGTAGATAATAAAAAATAAAAATAAACATTTTTAATAATAAATTGAATGGGTATGTCCTATTTCCTTTTGAGAACATTTTCTTTATCTTTGACACATATACACACACATACATATATACTGTTACTGGATAATGGAACTCCTGGAACAACTTACTTTGTTCTACTATCTTAATGAGAGGAATTTGCTGTGATATAACTGATGTACTATTGCACTGATTAAACCTAACATTTTCCTACAATTTCATTTTATTTACTTATTTATTTATTTATTTCAGTAAGTCTGCAATCTGAACATTGCATTTGAAAAGAGTAAAAAATAGTAAGCACTGATTTAGAGCAAAATGTACTATTTTACATTCCAGTTCCCATTCGAATTCCATGTTGTGATCGTCTAAGAAAAGTGAAATTAGATATAAAATAATGGTCTTCAAGGTAATGATATGTTGATAATAGTTTCACACAGAAACCTTATGTATTTATATTGCTCCAAAACTCTGGTAATGTCTTTTGGAAGGTGAAGTCAGAATTGAACAAAAAATAATTAAAAAAAAAATTCTGAGGGCTGGTATTGTGACCTACAGGTCAAGCCTCTGCCTGCGATGATGGCAACTCACATGGGCAGTAGTTTGAGCCCCGGCTGCTCCATTTCCTATCCAGCTCCCTGCTAATATTTTTGGGAAAGCTGCAGAAAATAGAACACTTGCTTGGGCCACTACACCCATATGAGAGGTCCGGGAGAAGCTCCTGGCTCCTGGCTTCAGTCAGGCCCAGCCCTGGTCATTGTAGCTATCTGGGGAGTAAAAAGGCAGATGGAAGATTGCATTCTCTCTATTTCTCCCTCTCTCTCTCTGTAACTCTATGTTTCAAATAAATAGACTAAATCACAAAAAAATTATGGAAAATCATTGTTTAAGAAGAACTATTTGCTAGATGGCTAGAAAGGGGGTCGCTCCTCTTCCTTCCATGAAGAGCTTAAAATATTGTCAAAACAAGGCAGAGTGACTGTAAAGTCAAATAACTAGTTTAAATAGGTTTTTTTTTTTTTTTTTTTTTTTTTTTTTTTTTTTTTTTGACAGGCAGAGTGGACAGTGAGAGACAGAGACAGAGAGAAAGGTCTTCCTTTGCCTTTGGTTCACCCTCCAATGGCCGCCATGGCCAGTGCGCTGCGGCCGGCGCACCACGCTGATCCGATGGCAGGAGCCAGGTGCTTCTCCTGGTCTCCCACGGGGTGCAGGGCCCAAGCACTTGGGCCGTCCTCCACTGCACTCCCTGGCCACAGCAGAGAGCTGGCCTGGAAGAGGGGCAACTGGGACAGAATCCGGTGCCCCGACCGGGACTAGAACCCGGTGTGCCGGCACCACAAGGCGGAGGATTAGCCTATTGAGCCGCAGCGCTGGCCCTAAATAGTTTTTAAAAATTCTTTTAAAGATTTTTATTTATTTATTTGACAGTGAGAGAGAGAGATGGAGAGAAAGGTCTTCCTTCCATTGGTTCACTCCCCAAATGGTGGCAATGTCCGGAGATGTCTGATCAGAAGCCAGGAGCCAGGAGCTTCTTCCTGGTCTCCCACGTGGGTGCAGAGGTCCAAGCACTTGGGCCGTCTTTTACTGCTTTCCCAGGCCACAACAGAGAGCTGGACTGGAAGAGCAGCAACCAGGACTAGAACCGGAGCCCATATGGGATGCTGGCTCTGCAGGCAGAGGATTAACGTAGTGCACCATGGCACTGGCCCCTTAAATAGTTTTAGAATACAACCAATTTCATTGTATTTTAGTTGTGCTTCTTCAGAATTTGAACAAAATAGTAATATCAATTCACATAGCACAAGCATTAAGTGTATCTGACTCCTTTGCAAGATTTAATATAGACTATCAATACAAAAGACACTGAAGGAGTTTGTAACTACCAGCATGTTGAAATAATAGACATCAAAAGATAAGACTGTGGGCCAGCTCTGTGTTGTAACGTGGAGAGCCTCTGCCCACAGTGCCAACATCCCATACGGAAGCTGGCTCTTGACCCATCTGCTCCATTTCTGATCCAGCTCTCTGCTATGACCTAGAAAAGCAATGGAAGATGGCCCAAGTGCTTAGGGTCCTGCACCCATTTTGGAGACTCAGAAGTAGCTCCTGGCTCATGTCTTCAGATTGGCGCAGCTCTGATTGTTGTGGCCATTTGGGGAGTGAACAAGTGGATGAAAGATTCTCTCTCTCTGTCTCTCTGTCTCTCTCTCTCTCTCTGCCTCTGCCTCTGCCTCTCTGTAGTTTTGTCTTTAAATAAATAAATAAACCTTAAAAAAGATAACATTTATAGTGTCACTCCTTTTTAGGTGGTACAAGTGACCCTCTAATTGGATCATTTGGTATCAAGAAGCCAATATTGAAACAGAAGGAGAGCATCAACGTCATGGCATTTATTTGGTATCTGAAGAATGCAGAAAGAAGAGCCCCGATGGGAAATCAACTTCCCAATCTGCTGGGGGATATGGAGTCATAGATATAAGGCAATAGAAATGAGTGGGAAGAATTTGGTGATAAGTGGAAAAAATATTCATTGATTTTTCTGGGAAAAGAGTGACATAATTATTATTCTTTTTGTCCTTTAAGTCAACTGTCACAGCATGGCAGGAGTGATATTTAGTATGAAAATTAGATTATCATGAATCCTGAGGTCTGATTGAGTCTCTGTTAGCAGCTATCTTGGAACTCAACAATTCAAGTGAGGTTGTCCTGGAGAGGAAGTTTTGAATGTAAGCTATCCTGTTCTGAAAGAGAAACAATGTTAGGGTTGGGATAGAAACTTAACTAGGTTGTGCAGGTGTTGCCCCAGGTAACAAAGGAAGTCAGAAGGCAAGACAGAATAGATAGTTCAATATCCTCATACTTTACAATCAAGAGCTGAATGAATAGGAGAATGACTGGATTTAAAATTATAAAGGTGGCAACCAGAGTTGTGGCACAGTGAGTGAAGCCCGTCATCCCCTATGGGACTGTCTGAGTTCCGGCTTCTCCACTGCTGATTCAACTTCCTGCTAATGTACCTAGAAAGTACTTGGGAACCTTCCACCCAAGTGAGGGGCAGAATGGAATTCCTGACTTCTGATTACATCTTGATTCAGCCCTGGCAGTTGTGGCCAGAGAGTGACTCAGTGAATAGAAGACCTCACTCTCTTGTTTTTGCTCTTTCTCTTTCTCCATGTTCCCTTCTTTTTTTTTTTTTCTGCCACTGTGTCTTTTGAATAAATAAATAAATAAATAAATGTTTTAAAAAAAGATGTAACAGTGAACAATTTGGAACATGCTCAATCGGACTGGCCGCAAATGGTGGAGTTAGAAATGTGCCAGGGGATTCCAACACAATCCCATCAAGATGGCATGTACCAATGCCATCGCACTAGTCCAAGTGATCAATTTCAGCTCACAATTGATAGCTCTGATAGGTGTAAGAGTCAAAGAAATCACACAAACAAGACAAGTATCTGCTAATACTAACTGATAGAATCAAAAAGGGAGAGAAAGATCCAACATGGGAAGTGGGATACACAGCAGACTCATAGAATGGCAGATGTCCTAAACAACACTCTGGCCTCAGAATCAGCCCTCAAGGCATTCGTATCTGGCGGAAGAGCCCATGAGAGTATAGCAGGCATGGAAAGCCAAGATATCATGGAAAAAAAAAAAAAAGACCTAAATGAATGATCTCTGTGAGTGAGATCCCAGTGGAAAGAATGGGGCCATCAAAGAAGGAGGTACCTTTCTCCGAAGGGAGGAGAGAACTTCCACTTTGACTATAACCCTATCAGAATAAGATCAAAGTCAGCGAACTCTAAAGGCTTCCATAGCCCTGGCAACTCATGACTAGAGCCTAGGGAGATTACTGACGCCATGAACAGGAGTGTCAAATTGTTAAATCAGCAACAGGAGTCACTGTGTACTTACACCCCATGTGGGATCTGTCCCTAATGTGTCGTCTAAAGCGAAGTGATGCTATAACTAGTACTGAAACAGTATTTTTATACTTTGCATTTCTGTGTGGGCACAAACTGATGAGGTCTTTACTAATTACATACTGAAGTGATCTTCTGTATATAAAGAGAATTGGAAATGAAAAAAAAAAAACAACCTGGTGTTAAAATGGAAATGGCATAGAAAATTAATTAATTTGAAAAAAAAATTATGTAGGATCTCTGTCTTTAATGTGCTGTACATTGCTATTTAATGCTGTAATTAGTAATCCAATGGTAGTTTTTTCACTTGATGTTGCTATATGGGCAAAATGTTGAAATCTTTACCTAATATATACTAAACTGATGTTCTGTATATAAAGAGAATTGAAAATGAATCTTTACATGAATGGAAGGGGAAAGGGAGCGGGAAAGGGGAGGGTTGCGGGCGGGAGGGAAGTTATGGGAGGGGGGAAGCCATTGTAACCCATAAGCTATACTTTGGAAATTTATATTCATTAAATAAATGTTTAATAAAAAAAAATTTAAAAAAAAAGGAAAGTGTTAAATAGCAAAAAAAAAAAAAGATGTAACAGTGGATATTAAATGAAGTAATAGGATTTAAATCATGCAATAAGAATCATAAACACTAACTTGCAGCTTCCAATATTTCACATCTTGGTACCAAGAAGGAATACCCCCATTTATTCTAGAACTTCCTATATGGCCAAAAGAAATCAACAGAAATTACTCACGACACTTCTGGACTGACACATTTAATTCCTGATGCATTATCCTGCCTCTCCTTCATGGTAGATCAGAAAGCACTGTATTGAGACCTGGGATACTGAGGTGCCACATAAAGAACAGCTCTTTTGTAGAGATGTTCAGACTGCCGAGCACTTTGAATGAGAAAGAAATATTAAAACAAAATTATCTTATTGTGATAAGTCACTGAAATATTGCTTTGCTTAATTTAAATTTAGTTAATCTTTTCTGATTGATGCAAATAATCAGCAGTTGGGAAATAAGTTGAAAAAGAAGTTAGCATAGACTTTTGCTAGTTTTAGGTAGTTAAATACAATACTAAAAGTAATAGCTGTATTAAAAAATAGAATATATATGTATATATATATATATATTTATTCCAAGTTAGAAGCAAAAATCCAAAGCCCACATAAAAGAAAACAAACATCAATTTTATATGGAAAGACAAAAAATCAGCAACGGAAAAGAATAAATGATATAACTAACCAAGCATATTTCCATTTAATAAATGTAAAAGTGCTTAACTCAACAATTTAAATAAAAAAATTTGATTAAAAGCCAAGCTTAACCCTAATAATATACCATATACAACACACACACTAATTACAAAATAATCCAAAACCAAATATAGAAAAGATGGGTACTGGAGCCGGTGCCATGGCTCACTTGGTTAATCCTCCGTCTGCGGCGTCAGCAACCCATATGGGCGCTGGTTCTTGTCCCAGTTGCTCTTCCAGCCCAGCTCTCTGCTGTGGCCCTGGAGGGCAGTGGAGGATGGTCCAAGTGCTTGGCCCCTGCACCTGCATGGGAGACCAGGAAGAAGCACCTGGCTCTTGGCTTTGGATCGGCACAGTGCAGGCCATAGAGGCCATTTGGAGGGGGGTGTGTGAACCAACAGAAGGAACACTTTTCTCTCTGTCTCTCTCTCTCTCTCTTACTGTCTATAACTCTACCTGTCAAATAAATTTTAAAAAAAAGGAAAAAGAAAAGATGGGTATAGTTATCACATGTATGTACAAGTGAACAATAAGAAAAGTTAGGGTTAGACATTTTGTAATTATAAAAATTTAAATTCAGATAAAAAATATTTAAATGACATAACCATGAATTAATACAATTTGCAGTGAGGATCAGAGAGTATTTTATGCTCCAAATAACATAGGGTATTCAAAGAGCCAAATCAAAGGAAATAGAGGAACAGAAAACGCGTTTGTGAGCTTTTCTTCATTTTATGTTGAAGGGACAAAGGAAAAGTAAGCATATAGATGATCTAAATATTAATGCATAGGTATAAGTTTTCAAAGCCTGTACATAATAGGAAATACTTTTTTAAGAAAATTTCATGAACTTGGTAAACATTGGTTTTGTATGATGTCACAGAATACTCCAATCAGTTCTAAAAACAAAACTGAAATTCTCTAATTCAGGAAAACAGAAAATTTGTAAGAAAATATTAAAACTAACTGCATAAATATAAAATCCACATGTATATGTAAAACTATATGTGTATATATTCACATATACTCAATAACTTTATTGAAGTATTTCTTAAGTATTATATAACTAGCCTAATCAAGTATATAATTCATTTTTTTGGTAACAGTATGGACTGATACAACAGCCAGCATAAATTAATTTTGGTATTTTTCATATCTCCTGCTCAGTTCCTTCATGGTAATATACAGTTTACTGTCACTTTCAGTCCTAAGCATCTCTTAATCTACTTCCTATCTTTGTAAAATTGTATTTGTTGGGTATTTTGTATAAATGGGATTATAGTGGGCAAGCATTTGGCAGGGTTTCCTGCTATTGCAAACACTGGTAGAACACATCATGATCAGGTATTTGGGTCTTGGCCACTCACAAGGGAGACCTGGGTTGAGTTCCAGACTCCTGACTTTGGCCTATAGTATGGTATAAATATGTGATGCATTGGCTAGATTTTCACCAGTTCAAAGACATTTAAATTGTTCACACTTTTTGGCTTATGTGTATATTCATGTGCAAGTCTTTGTGTAGAAATATATATATATATATATATATATATATATATATATAGACAGGCAGAGTTAGACAGTGAGAGAGAGAGTCAGAGAGAAAGGTCTTCCTTCCGTTGGTTCAGCCCCCAAATGGCCACCACGGCAGGTGCACTGAGCCGATCTGAAGCCAGGAGTCAGGTGCTTCCTCCTGGTCTCTCATGCGGGTGCAAGGACCCAAGCACTTGGGCCATCCTCCACTGCCTTCCTGGGCCACAGCAGAGAGCTAGACTGGAAGAGGAGCAACCGGGACAGAACTGGCACCCCAACCAGGACTAGAACCCGGAGTACCAGCACTGCAGGCAGAGGATTAGCCTTAGTGAGCCGTGGCGCTGGCTATGTAGAAATATATTTTTAAGTTATCTTTAGGATATGCTTAGAGGGATTGGGTCTTACAATAGTTTCATGTTTAGCTTTTTAGAAAACTGCCAAACTGTTTTCCCAAGTAGCTGAATCATTTAAACTGCCCCAGTATAGTTGAGAGGTCCCATTTGTCTCAGTTGTTACCAATATTTGCTGTCATTGTTCTTGTTTTGTATAGCTATTCTAGTGGAGGTGAAATGGTATCTTACTGTAGTTTTAATGTACATTTCCCTAATGAGCTTCTTTTTTAAAGATTTATTTATTTGAAAAGCAGAGTGATAGAGAGACCAGGAAAGATTGGCGGGGTGGAGGTGGCAACACAGAGAGAGAGAGAGTGAAAAAGGGAGAGAGAGAAAGTCTTTCATCCTCTGGTTCACTTCCAATATACCTTCAACAGTTGAGGCTGGGCCAGGCTGAAGCCAAGATCCCATGCCTTACATATTAGTGGCAGGGATCCAAGTACTTGGAACCTATTGCTATAAACTTTCCTCTTAACACTGCTTTTGCTGTATCACATAATTTTTTTTTTATTTGACAGATAGAGTTAGACAGTGAGAAAGACAGAGAGAAAGGTGTTCCTTCCGTTGGTTCACTCCCCAAATGGCCTCCATGGCTGGCACTGTGCCTATGCAAAGCCAGGAGTCAGGTGCTTCCTCCTGGTCTCCCATGTGTGTGCAGGCGCCCAAGCACTTGGGCCATCCTCCACTGCTATCCCAGCAGAGAGCTGGACTGGAATAGGAGCAACTGTGACTAGAACCCAGTGCCCATATGGGATGCCAGTGCCACAGGTGGAGGATTAACCAAGTAAGCCATGAGGCTGGCCCTCCATAAGTTTTGATATGTTGTGTTGTTATCTTCATTTGCTTCCAGAAATGTTTTGATTTCTCTTTTGATGTCTTCTGTGACTCACTGTTCATTCAGGAGCATGTTGTTCAGTCTCCATGTGTTTGCATATGCTATGGGGATTCCTGAGTTGCTAATTTCCAGCTTCATTCCATTGTGATCTGAGAAGATGCATGGTGTGATTTCTATTCTTTTGAATTTGCTGAGACTTGCTTTATGGCCTAGTATGTGGTCAATCCTAAAGTAAGTTCCATGCACTGCTGAGAATGTGTATTCTTCAAGCATAGATGAAACGTTCTGTAGATATCTGTTAGATCCATTTTGTCTGTAGTGTCGATTTAATCTGCTGTTTCCTCCTAGACCTATCTGTGTGACCAATTGTGAACTGAAATTGATCACTTGGACTAGTGAGATGGCATTGGTACATGCCACCTTGATGGGATTGTATTGGAATCCCCTGGCACGTTTCTAACTCCACCACTTGGGGCAAGTCCAATTGAGCATGTCCCAAATTGTACATCTCCTCCCTCTCTTATTCCCACTTTTATATTTAACAGGGATCACTTTTCAGTTAAAATTTAAACACCTAAGAATAATTGTGTGTTAATTACAGAGTTCAACAAATAGTAATAGAACAAAAAAAAATACTAAAATGGATAAACTATTACACTGTACATCAACAGTCAGGACAAGAGCTGATCAAGTCACTGTTTCTCATAGTGTCCATTTCACTTCAACAGGTTTCCCCTTTGGTAATCCATAAGCCATTGTAACCCATAAGCTGTACTTTGGAAATTTATATTCATTAAATAAAAGTTAAAAAAAAATCTGCTGTTTTCTTGTTGATCTTCTGTCTGGTTGATCTGTCCATTGCTAAAAGTGGAGTATTGAAGTCCCTCAATACTATTGTATTGAAGTATAAGTCACCCTTTAAGCTCCTTAACATATCTTTTAAATAAACCGGTGCCCTGTAATTAAGTGTATTACATATACATTAATAACATATATTGTTAATATACATTAATAATAGTTATATCTTCTTGTTGAATCGATCCCTTAATCATTATATAGTGCCCCTCTTTTTCTCTCTTATCAGTTTTTGTGTTAAAGTTTACTTTGTCTGACACTAAGATGGCTACGCCAGCTGTGTTTTGGTTTCTGTTGGCATGGGATATCTTTTTCCAACCTTTCACTTTCAGTCTGCATGTACCTTCGTTGGAAAGATGTGTCTCTTGTAACTAGCAAATAGATTTTTTTAACCATTCTGCAGACACCTTTTATCTTTTATATATGTACATACTATCTTTTATATATGTACATACCCATGATAAATTTAATTTATTTATTAGGTACTGTAAGAGATTAACAGCACTAAGTAATATTAGCAATAATTATAAGAATGTGTTGTAATAAAACTTATATGAATGCCATCTTTCTCTTAAAATATCTTTTTGTACTTTTCCTTTTCATTCATACAAAGCACTTTTTGGCATATCCAAATTGCCAAAGTCACTCTTCTTGTACTTTAGTAAGTAAAATAAGTGTTACTAGAACCCAAGCATGGAGATGTCACCAAAACTGGTGATCAGACAATCAAGATGGCTGCTAAGTGTCAGCAGGCAGCCTACATAGTATGGTGATGTCCAGTAGAGGGATTGCGTCTGGGGTAGGATGGAGTAAGAGCACGAGACTTCATCATGCCATTTACAACGATGTACAATTTAAAATATATGAATTGTCTTTCTGGAATTTTTCATTTAATATTTTCAGACTGATCATGTACAACTAAAACTGCAGCAAGCAAAATCCTGGCTAACTAAGGCCTACTGTAATTTTAAAGCTTTTTAAAATCTTCTGAAGCATAGAGAAAAGAAATTTCTGATTTTTAAGTGAAGGTCACAGAATATTAACACAATGATAAAAGATACACTCTGTCTGCCTTGGCACCCTCTCAGAAAGAAAACAAACTTCAGACCAAAATCATCTATGATTATCAGTTTATAAAAATCATTAAATTAAATATTGGCAAACAGTACCCTGAAGCATCCTAACCAAGATTGAGTAGTCTTCCACAGACACATTTGTTTTGTGGCCTCTCTGAATCTCACTACTCTAGTACATTCAATCAACATTTTATCATTGAAATATTATTTAATGGCCTTTGATATTTATTCACTCGTGGTCATGGACTGTCTAATATGCACAGGTAACTCTGAGGTGTTATGAATCACTGTCCTGACGAATGACTGGTTCTCCATGTCACATTTTAAGTATTCTCAGGAAGATCCTGTACTATATTCACTCTGTGTTCTTTTAATAGTTTGCTTCAATTTGATTTTACATTTGTGAGAAAGGGCAGAAGTTTTCTGAGACCAGAAGTGAGTATTTGGTCCATCAGTTCTATATTAAACCAACTACGAATATGGTTGAGTTTTGTATTAGATGCATTGCATATGCTGGTAGTTTTATATTAACAACCACAGATTAAAGAAAGATATTAATGTAGTATTTGAATGCAACATTTTCTTCAGATTAGATGAATAGATATTTTAAGAAGGTGTTAAGTCGGTAGTCAAATCCAGAGTAGGATATACTGAAACTAGTATGTCTAAAGCAGAGAACTGACAACTTTCTCTTTCTTTTCTTTCCTGTCTCCTTTCTTAATCAATCTGTTGCATTTGACTATCCTTTTTTTCATAAGGCTATTATCCAACCACTTCCTTGAATATTTTTTAAAACTTCTGCTCTCCTATAAGACTTACACAGGCTTTTAAGATAAGGGGCACATTCAGATTCTTTTCTGAGGACAATAGCCAGCATCTGATTATCTTACTAATGGAGGCAAATGCCTGTCCTGACTGGGAGAAAAAATGCCACTGCATTGTCCATTTTCTGTTCTTATTGAAAGAGGGAATGAAATTGGAATAAGTGCAATAAAAGGGAACTAGAAATGAGGTAGTGCTCCTTGGGCCTTGCTTGGGCAAGAGTAAAAAGGCCTAGATAAGGTGTGAGTCAAGTTGTTGAGAAAGCATCTAATTAGAGGAAGACTGCCTAGCGGGAGCAGAAGGGATACTGTGGCTGTGGAACAGTGAAGTAGCAAGTCCAGACTTAGAGGAATTCATATTCCTGAGGTCTGGAACAGCCAAATCAGCTTGAGGCCATCTATCACCATAGCAGTTAGTGGCTGCAGGGGCTGTTTGAACCCGAGATTCCTGGAGAGAGTACAATACCAGAGTGACTACATCACAGAGATTCTGACCCTGAGATCCAGTAAGTAGATGTTCATAAAGCAAGGATCAAGAGGTTTGGTTCTCCCTGGGCACTTAGCTCTGATGGTGAACAGGCGTTCATTAGAGAGATAAGGCTCAAGTTTGAGAGATAGGTCTTAAGTATTAGCAAGAGCCTATCTGAGACATCCCAGCGCAAAACAGCAGGCCACCCACCACAGCAGAGAGGGCTCAGAGAAGGCACAGCTGCAGCCGACACATAAAGCCAGGACCAAGGAAGTAATTTTATTATAAATGTAGTGTCACCAAGAAAAGCATAATTCACTCGGTAAGATAGTGTTAAATCCTCATTCTTTCTGTTTTTAAATATAGACTCTTATTTAACTAAATTGTGTGATATTTCATTTCTGATACCTAAAAAGAATTGATATGCAAATTGTGAAGTTCTGTTTTGAAAAACTTTAGAACTAGAAAGGATTGTAGAGATAATTTATTCTGCCACACACCCACAAAAAAACATTTCCATAGAGAAATGTGACACTCAGGGAGATTTTCTAACTTGCTTAGAGTCATTCAACTAATAAGTGGTAATGAAAAAATCGATAATCATCTAGCTGATTCCTCACACAAACTTATTTCCATTACTCAATATGAAATCATTTTTATAACAAAGAGTTAATGTGCTAAGTAAAATTTCTATTTTGCGTCCATTTTTAGAAAACATCAATGACAACAACAAATAACATTTTATTAATGCAAACTTTCAGGAGCACAAGTCCTTTAATCCTCACAAAATAAAGGAAAAATATGGCTATCAATATATTCATTTGCCATGTTATTTACAAGTACATTTTTATGAGTGTACAAACTTTAGAATGCCTACAATGTTTTCATTTCATATATAGATATATGGAGTAATATAGATATAGACAGAAAGAGATAAGATGACGGTATATGGGTATGTGTATATAAAACGTATATGGGTAAAAATCACAAATATATTCATATGTGTATATATATATAGTGTTAATATATAACTATTCCTTCAATATGTAATTTATTGATATATGATTAGCCTCTACTTCCTTAATGTTGTTCTGTTATAGCCACCTTTACCCGTTGCCTCTGTAGTTCCAATCACATTCAGAAACAGGGTGCTGTGGAAACCAGACTACACTTGAGTGACACGAACCATGCATCTCTTTGTTACAGATCTTTGGAGTCAAGGTATCTCGGCCTTTCTATAATGTTCTCAATAAAGCTTGGACCCTGTCTGAGCCATAGGTAAACCCATTAATATTCTTTAAAAAGTCTACTTTTACTGATTAGTATTTGCATGCAGGTCATTAGATAGATAGGTAGATAGCTAGATAATTAGATACATAGATAAGGGGAGGGGAAAAGGTGGAGAGAGAGAGAGAGAGAGAGATTTATTTCAGAGTACAGAAGTTGACATTTTCTATGGCAGTCAAGATGACAAAGGCAAAGTGTGAAATGGTACCCAGACTGATGCTTGAGAAGATGGCAACTTTGCTCTCAACTCTCTTACCTGACACATAATACCTACATTATTAGTATAGAAATAACTTGCACAATATACAATCGGTAAATTAGATTATCTTCTTTTACTTGTATATCTTGCCTAGGAGTTGAAAAACTTACAAATGTATTTCAACAACTCACCAACCTCTATTTGCTAGCAATTAGCATGAGAATTTTTTGATATATAGGTCCACTTCTTTATTATATAATTTCATTAGTTTCTATATTCCTGTTTTTTTTTTATTTTAACATTTATTTTTTCCCTAGGCATTTCGAACAACCTAGTACTTGGAATATAATGTATAAATTATATATGTGTAATGAGTACAATACATATAATTACTAAAGTACCTTATATAATGAATGTGAAAGAATCAAGTTAGGAATGAAACAAGTTTTAAACTCTTTTTTCTTCTTAGAAATCACTTTCTTCACCTGGGTCTTATCCATGACCACAATTTGAGGCTGAGTCATAATAAATTCACCTCACATGATTCTTAATCCTATAACTTTTCCAAATTTTCAAGTGGCAAAATATAACAGGAACTGAGGAACACACTAAAATAGTATTTATGGAGGTTTTTGGTTTGCACGGAAATGGAAAAACCTCTTTCTTTCCTAGTACTTCTTTTTATTTCTCAAAATTTTTTACACAATGCAGTAAGAAGACATAGATAGGCTGTGAGTAATGGGGAAAAATAGACTGGTTGAGGATTATGGAACTTGAGTAATAAAAAGATGGTGAATTCCCTGGGTTATCTCTGTTTCTCATATGTGCAGGACAGGGCATTGAAGAAGGCTGTAAGGCTCTCCCACAAAAGGGAAAAAAGAAAATCAAGACAAGCCTACCTCCCTAGTAAATGGGTCAGGAAAAGGTGACCTATTAGAATTGTTAACATTTTTGGCAATATCATTTCTACTCTAACCAACATCTATGGGGAAAATATCCCCTCCCTGCTCCTGGGGATCATGAGTCTTGTACATGAAGCCAAATTTCTAAATCTTTCTTGGCAGCAGCAGTGGGTCTTCAATTATCCAATCAGAATGTTCATAGAAGGGCCAAGCAAAAAGCTGAACATTTAAACAAAAAGGCAGAAGTGTAGCAGGAATTCAGTGCAAGGTGTTGTTAATCAGTACCCTTTCTCCCCATGTTCTCCAGCATAAGTGATGTCTACTTAGTGATAAATCTTCAGCCCCACTGTCAGCAATGAGGCACAGTGAAGTGGTGTCAACAGTACTATTTGACACTATTTGTTCCTCCCTGGAGTAGTGTCAGGTGGAATCAGCAGGGAGCTGAACTTCCACTCATGCACAGCAATAATGAGGTGGTACAATTCTTGTTTCCACTTTTTCAAGAATGGTGTAAATGGGGCCCAGTGGTTAGTTGAACATCCATCTCCAGCCAGATGTGTGTGGTACAGTGAAACAAGATGACTATCTGCACCAAAAAATTAAATAGGATACAAGATGTCCCAATAGATCTCAGAAGTTCAGGACACAACTCAAAATCACGCATCATTTTCAGAACCAGAACAATTACAAATTCAATATGAAAGACAAGCAAAAATGCCAACATTGATATAACTCAGATGTTGAAATCATTTGACAAGAATTTTATAGCAAAAATCATAAATTTGCTTCAAAGTACAATGATAAATTCTAGTAATAACTGAAAAAACAGAAAATCTCTACAAAAATGTAAATTGAAATATTTTTATAAATTTATTTTTTGAGAGGCACATCAAGTATTTCACTTCATAAGTAATTCAGATTGTTCCACATGAATGACAGGAACCCAATTACTTGAGCCATCACTGCTACCTTCCAGGGTCTGCATTTATGAAAAACTTAATCAGGAGCTGGAGCCAAAAATCGAATTCCAGTACTTAGATATGGGATTGGCTATCTTTAACATGAGGGTAAGTACCCAACTGATGAAACTTTTTTCAAAGCAATGTGACCCTATGGAACTGAAAAGTATTAAAAATTTAAAATCTCACTGAACTGGCTCAGTGGTACATTGGAGATAGTAAAGAATCACCAACTTGATGATATCAGTAGAGCAAAAGGAATTATTAAATCTTTTTTAAAAGATTTATTTTATTTATTTGAAAGTCAAAGTTATACAGAGAGAGGAGAGGCAGAGAGAGAGAGAGAGAGAGAGAGAGAGAGGGGTCTTCCATCCGTTGGTTCACTCCGCAGATGGCCGCAACGGCCGGAGCTGCGCCGATCTGAAGCCAGGAGCCAGGAGCTTCTTCCAGGTCTCCCACGCAGGTGCAGGGAGTCTTCTGGGTCTCCATGTGAGTGCAGGGGCCCAAAACCTTGGGCCATTTTCTAGTGCTATCCCAGGCCATAACAGAGAGCTGGTTCAGAAGAGGAGCAGCTGGGACTAGAATTGGCACCCATATGGGATGCTAATGCTTCAGGCCAGGGCTTTAACCCACTGCGCCACAACGCTGGCCCCCGAAATTATTAAATCTTAACAGTAAGTGAAAACATAAGTTAACAGAGGTTCAAAGACCTGTGGACCCAAAACAAAAGATCTAACATCTGTGTTATCTTATCTCTGAAGAAGATGAAAGAGCATGGAGTAGAAAAACTATTCAAAGAAATAATGGCTTAAAAATGCCCCAAATTGGGGCCAACATTGTGACATTATTGATTAAGCTGTTGCCTGAAACCCCAGAATTCCATATGGGCACATGTTCGGGTCCTTGTTGCTCCACTTTGGATCCAGCTCCTTGTTAACATTCCTGAGAAGGCAGCAAAAGATGGCTCAAGTGATTGGACTCTTGCCACCTGGGTGACCTGGGAGAAGCTCCTTGTTCCTGGCTTTGGCCTTGCCCAACTTTGACTGTTAAGACCATGTGGGGTATGAACAAGTGAATAGGAGATCTCACTTTCTCTGTCCCTATCTCTCCCTTTCTCTGTAACTCTGCCTTTCAAATAAATACATAATTTTTAAAGAAAGAAAGAAATTCCCCAAGTTGGAATGCATAAACTTCTAGTATTAAATTGCTGAGAGATATCCAAATAGAACAACACTAAAGAATTCCACATGTAACACATCATAATTAAACTTCTGGGGACTAAAGACAAAAATTCTAGATTGTAGCTAAAAAGAAATAACACATTGCCTATAATGGAACAAAAATTGGAATGACTGCAGATTCCTCATCTGAAACTATGGAATCAGAAGAAAGTACATGTCATTTTTCAAGTGCTGAAATGAAAGAACCAGCAAAAATATTCTTCAAGAATGAATGCATGCTCAAAAGAAGGAAAATTAAAAGAACTTGTCACCAGCTGACCTGCTTTAAAGAATGGTGGAAGGAATTTCTCCAAAGAGAAAGGAAGATAATAATATAAACTTTCCAGATCTACATCATAGTTGAATGATAAACAAGCTGCTCAGTGTAACACTATCCCAATGAATTCATTACAGTGGAGTCTATTTCTTTATTTAATCTCTTATTTGCCTATTGTAAACAAAGCTAGTGATTGCAAGCTTTTGCCAGGCAGTCATTAAGGACAGAAAATACAATGCTGAACATATCAGAATTTCCCATGCTTGTAGGTGACAGACTGATGTAAGACAGACAAGGTGACCTATGTGTTTTATTTATAATTATTTTAAATCTTTTAAAATTATATGGGATCCATGAAGCTATGCCAAAGTATCTGTACATCATCCAATGAATGAGGTAGGGAGAACATTCTGAGAAAATTTGAGCAAGTTGGTTGAGGGATGGTGATGGCAAAGATGGATTTGGAGGGAGCAAGTAAGAGTGGAGAAAGATTCTGCCAAATACAGGGACAACCTGAACCAGCCCTGACGTTGAAGGAAGCAGTTTCTTAGTGCATTCTCATCATTAACAGAAAACCAGCACAATTAGGATTTAATGCATAATGGAGATAAACAAGGTGACCTATGTGTTTTATTTATAATTAATGTTATCCAATTATAAATTAAAGTTAATTTAATTTATAATTAATAAATAATTTATTTATAATTAATAATAATGTTGAAACAAATCATTGAAGATAGAAAACAGTAAAGGCCTGAAATTAAAATTTTAAGCTTTATCTATAACAACATGAACCTGCAGCCATATTTTAAATGGGAAGAAATTTGTTCAAACTACTAGCTCCTGTTAATGCTTACCAAAACAACTTTCAGCATCTAACAAAACTGAATGATATGGTAATAATTTTTATAGTGATTCTCAGTGACAGCAGATAACATGTTTCTTTTATTTATAACTACTAGAAACAAATGTTAATTATGACTTTGTACTAACCCTTCCTTAAACATTTCGTTGGCTTAATTCTAGAGAACAATATAATTGATTATCACTTTCTTAACACCGTACCACAGAGCTTCTTCTAGCAGTATCCTAACTGATTTTCTTAAATTCAGTGAAGTTGCAATGGTGCTCAGCACGTTAACAGTTAGAAAATATACTAATTTAAGATTGCATTTACCACAAGTACAAAACTGCCCACGGTCCATCTAAAATGTTCTAGGAAAGCATGAAAATTTAATACCACTTACTGGGCTATGCTCCAATTTTATATCAGTTGTGTGCTACCAGATACCCATTTTACATGGAGAGGGTGAGAGACTTGCATAGATTGGATAAAGTAAGCAGATTACTCAATGGGAGCCTACCAATCTCAGTTAAGGAGTGGTTTTTTGGCTGATTTTTGTCAGCTATTCTTCCCTTGTGGATATTCTGCCTCCTTTGTGTATTAATCTTATTCTCTCTAATCCTGAATTCTCATTATTGTATCCCATCAATATTTCTTGCTGTCTTTTTCTCTCTTTTTTCCTCTGTTTTCATGTTGTTGAGTTTTTGAGTTTCTTATTTATTATGGATATTAATATTTTGTTTTTGAAGAATAACTTGCAAAGATTTTCTCCCATTCTGTCAGTAGTCTCTTCATTTTGTTTCCTTTGTTATGTAGAAGCTTCTTAGTTTGATATAATTCCATTTGTCTATTTTTACTTTCAGGGTGGGTTCTTAACCAAAACATTCCTTCCCCACATTAAGTGTTTCCCCTGTTTTTTCTCCTTGGTTTGGTAGTTTCAGGTCCTGTACTTAGATCTTTGATCCATTGTAGATTTTGTATCTGAACATAGGATAGTGATGGCTAGATACTGGGAAGGGTTGGAGTAGGCGAGTTACAGGGAGGTTGGATAACAGGCACCAAGTCACAGTTAGAAAGAAGGAATAAGTTCCTATTACCTGTTATAGATTTTCTGAGCAAATAAAGGAGCGGGTTGAAGGTTACCATCATAAAGAAATGACAAAAAGATGTCAATCACCCTGATTGATCAGTACACATTGTATACATTTATTTAAAATGTTTTAATTCATCCCATTAATATCCACAATTAAAATAATTTAAAAGATAAAAGAGACCCCAGAGTGATCCTGGTGAAGAATAGTAGAAAGACTGCCCTCTATGAACAAGACTGTCCCAAATTCTGAATGTTCTCACAGTTTTATCTTGGATTTTTGAGACTCCAAAATAAATACCCTAGTATATAATATTATGTTATAGCAGCCAGAATGGATTAAAACTTGGGGATATTTATCATATAATTGCAGAAGAAATCTTTCAAAAGAAATCCTTATAGACCCCTAAGGATAAAAATACCTTTCAGAAAAACAATTAGATTTTAAAATATACTGATTTTAAATTTAATAGTTTTAGTAATTCCTTAGATTTAAATTAACTCAAGGTAAACAGAATAATGACTCTACTAATACTGATGGCTTTCTGAATTGGTTGCTTACTGCTTCAGGTACATACCAGATACACGAGTTATTTTTATCTTTCAACAATTCTGAGATGACTCTTTTGTTCTTATTTTACAAGTGAACAAACTGAGTATCATAGAGAAGTAGTAGATTAATTAAATTTATACAGTTAATACATTTTGAAGGTTTGATAGAAATTTAAGTCTCCTTGCAAGTGTTCTGAGTTCTATTTCACAATAGTGATATATTAAATTTTGGCATAGATAATATGTTGACTATTTTAAAACATGGTAAGTTGACACAGAAATTTCAATGAGGTTTAGTACTGCTGAAGAAGATAATGTCATAAACTGAATATAAATAACAGATAGATACTTTTTAATATTTATTTTATCTGTTAAAGTATTTTGTAATGTCCATAGCATCCTTTAATTAAGAATATCAAGTCTTGTACTGAGGTTTGCCAGTTAAGGTTTAGAGTTTTTTGTTTTTTGTCTTTTGTTTTTTTTTTTCTTTTGAGAGGCAGTTACCAAGAGAGGTCTTCCATCTGTTGATTCACTCTCCAAATGGCTGCAATAGCTGGAGCTGGGCTAATCCAAAGCCAGGGGCCAAGGTTTTCTTCCAGGTCTCCCTCCTGAGTGAAGGGGCCCAGGCACTTCGGACATAATCCACTGTTTTCTCAGGCCATTAGCAGAGAGGTGGATCAGAAGAGGAGCAGCTGGACCAGAACATGTGCCTATATAGGATGCTGGCACTGAAGGTGGAGGCTTAACCTACTATGCCACAAGCACTGGCCCCACAGATACTTTTTCAAAGACACACTAAAAATATCATTTTTGAAGTCTTAAGCTAGGCCATGAGGTTTCACATTTTCTTTTAAAAGACTTGCAAGTTCTTTGGTTTTTGTGATGTATGTGATCAATGTTTACATTGGTTTCTTAGATTCAAAATAGCACTCTAATATTCCAAAATTCACCATATTCCCTGTTCATTTCCCCAGTATTGTATACTATAAGTAATTTACTCCTTAATTTTCATTACACAAAATTTCAAATTAATAAATTTGTCAGTTTTTATAACACAATCTCTTTATTAATATTGTTCTCCAAATGTATAAATTTGGTGTGTCGAACATGTAACTATCACTTTCGTTACTGCTTCTGAAGTCCTTAATCAAATTCAACATGCATTTATGAGCATATGCTGTATGTCAGGAGCAGAGCTAGGGCTACTGAATACAAAACAAAGAACTTAAATGAATTTCCAAGTTCTGGTACATTGTGCAGAGTAATAGTTACAGAACAAGATTTTTTGAATCCCAATAACCAGTAATTCTGATGTAAGTTGCTAATGATAGGACTGAGCAAAATCCCGATTTTCTAAATTTATTATATATTAAGCAGCAGTGAGTCCCAACTTGGGCCCTGTGTAAAATGAGTTTTTAGAGAAAACATTCTTTTTTCTTGTACTTGGTGTTCACTACCTAGGGTTTCTTTCTCTATGTATTTTTGGTGCTTTTTGTCTGTAGTCTGGCATCCCATAATTATACTTTATGATGTTTGTGCTGTCTGTGTTTTCCCTGATGCTACTTTATGATAGACAAAACAAATACTTACTATGTAATAACCCAGTTCTTTAGTTTTCTTTGAATTATCCCTGTTTTTAAGCATATTTCCACTTCTACTTATCTCCTGCCCAATAATCCCACCAAACATAGTCAACTTGACAATTCATAGAAGAAGAAAAAAAATACAGGTAACTCTGTTTGCATTTCTGGTGTTGAGGGAGTTCTCTACCCTGCACTGTAGTATTCTCTGAAAGCAAACAAACAAACAAAAAAATCCATCCTCATCTGAGAGATAGAGACAGAGACTTGTTTTCTGTCACTAAGCAAGGATTTTAATTTCTACACAAAATAAGAGGATTATTTTGTTGATAGTAAAGAGTTCAAATCACAATGGTAAAACTTAAGAGAGGATTTCACTTAGTGACAGATTCTTTTAGATTCATGGTGTGAATTGATTTTTGATTTACTTTGAGGATAATACTATCATTATCATCACATGTATTCTATGCAATACATGTTCAAACTTTCAATTTAAATATTAATATTAATCCATTAATGTGTATCATGAAATCCTCTACTGAAGAAAAACAATGATGTAAAATAATAGAAAGAGCAAAAGATTTTGTGTTTAGTTTCTGAGTTTCTTTGCCTATAAAATAGGATACTAATATTTCACAGATTTAAAGTAGGAATGAAACAACACCACTTAAATTACATATTTTTGTAACATTCAATAAAACTTTTAAATGTAATGGCATGTCTGATAATTGGTTATAAAATAAGATATTAAATTGCTTCAATAAGTTGGAATAATTCTTAAAAACAGTATCTTCATGTTATAAAATGAGTGCAGAAGTCCTGCTTTTAGATTTTTTGCAAAAATAGGACAGCTCCTTGATTTTCTAAGATGTATAAACAGCATACGTGAAATGAATCTGGGCTAAGATAATTGGTTTCACTTTGATATTCCTGAGTTTCTACATTTACATTAGCTCTACTACCAGAGAGACATGCTTGTTTGTTTTTTTCTAAGTGGGTCTATACTAATGTTTAGAGAATATAATGAACAGAATATATCTGGAATCATGTACATTAATTTCTCATTTTAACCATGATTTTAAATAGAATACAAACATCAGTGAAAGTGTAAAAATGTGAAGAGAATCCAGAGGAAGAAAAATCTGAAGCAGCTGATCACTGATGCAGGTGGAGGGGAGAAAGCTGTTCTTGCAATTGAAGAATAAGAAAAGAACTGATGGTCATTGTGTGTGGATGTGATAGCCACTCCCCAGAACTGCATTGAGGAAGCTGCTCTGTTAGAACAGTAGAGAGCACAGCTTGAAGGATCTTTGCAGCTGCCAGGAAACTTTGTTATCAGAAAGAATGAGATTGTGAGATACTAGAGAAATGGATATCTATTCACAAATCACCTTGCTATTGAATACCCAGAACTGGAAATTTATTACTCTGTATATCTTTGTCTGAATTATTAATTAATATTTTTTAATCCATTTGTACTTGTTTCTAAGTTACCATCTACCTTAAGTGCTGGTAATAGAATTGGCATTGTTTCATATAGAGATTAAATAAAATTGTCTACTTATCAAATTATTTTTAGGTGGCTTGATGATAAATCTGCCAAAACCCTAAGTGAAAATCCTTCCATATTCACTTTGTGTATCACAAGCAAAGCTAATGACACATTTTTTCTTAGTGAGACAAATTACACACGCGATGGGTGAAATTAACAATATCTATCCAATTCATTTCACTAGTGTTTATCATATACAGAATGCTCTATAAGGCACTCTGCACTATATTCTGGCAACCCACAGATGGATTAATAGGACAATGTCCATGTTTACACGATGTGCAACTCCAGATGGGGATTCTAGAATAGACTGCTGAGATATATAGATTCCATCTCTGATTAATTGCAGTCTATATGTCCTTGGAAATGTATATAATTTTTCTTGTTTTTTAAAGTAAAAATAGTGGTCCCCCTTTTATCAAATTAATGATAAATTCAATTATTTGAAATCTGTTCAGCAATTATGTATTCTATGTCCCAGACTCTTCTAATTCCTAATTTTTAAGCACAAATTCATAAATTGTGAAGAGTAAATTCTTTAACTTAAACTTTCCAAGCTTCTTTTATAAAGTACCACTTTTTTTAAGAACTAAATATTTGTACAGCCTGCTCAAAATTGAAGAATGAAAGAACTGACTGTTAAGAGTTCTAGAATCGTTAAATTTTTTTCTGGGAAAAAAAAGGAAAAAGATATATGGTTAGTAGGTGTAAAAACTTTTATAGTCCTTCATTATCTCTGATCTACTTAAAAACCACTGACAACAGTAATACCAAGACATTCTTGACACTGGTTTACAGTTTAACAATTCATTAGGGAAAAGCCATTTGGAATTGAATAGGCCTAAATCCACACCTTTATTAATAATGACAGAAGTAATGGAACTTAATGAAGTACATATCCATAAGAAGATATCACATGCCCATTTTCTAAGTTTTGTACACCTGAGAAAATATGTTAATATAAATAATTGTTGTGTTAAAATTATAGCCAAACATATCTGCAGGTTTTAAGCTGTCTCCAATAATTTTACATTCTCAATGAATAATGTTTAACATTTGAACCAAAAACAGTTCGGCACGAATAATTAAAGGCTTAAGTTAAATACATAGACAGTCATTTAAATTTAGATCTGCAATAACATTTACTATTATTCTCCAAGGCTTTGACTGCTTGACAGAAACAAAGTACTCTGGGATTAATTTCAAGAAATGGTGCCAACTGTGCCGCAATTTGCTGTAATTAAGACATGAAAGAACACTAAATATTCAGATTAAAAGAAGCATGATGGAGCACGATAGAGAGTCAAGGTGGGGCAGGGAGCCAATAAAAAAAAAGAAGCTGGGGTTACCATATTGATGGATATGAAAATAACACCAGGATTGTTATCAAGATTTCTTTTAAAGAAGTATATTTGTGTGTCTTTTTAATCTTTTGATTGTATTTAATGCCTTTCCTCACAGAAATTTTTTTTTTAAAGCTGGGACAGGGAGCATTAGAAAGATAATAAAATTGAAAAAGAAAATGACAAACATAGTATTCTTATAAAGCTAATTAGTGTAAGTGGTGTGGAGAAGTCATTAGGAGGGTATCATAATTATCTTTATGGTGGAAGGATTTCCCTGTGTGTCACATTAATGTAGTTTGCTTTTGAGCTAAATGAAAGAGCTGTATAGGTGTTAACTCAAAGGGATTAAATACCATTTTTGTATTCATTATTCTTTCTGTTTTAAAGAGAACGAAGTCACTTCATACAACTAGTTTCCTCTTTCTTTCCCTAATAATTATGGAAAATATTTTAATTTGGCTTTGAACATTTATGTATTGATTGGCACTGTATTTAGGCTGATGGTGAATCCCCTTCACTTCCCACTGAAATTTTTTTAAAGATTTATTTATTTACTTGAAAATTAGAGTTACAGATAGAGAGGGAGAGACACAGGGAGAAATAGAGATTTCTTCCTTCCACTGGTTCACTCTCCAAATGGCTGCAATAGCCAGGGCTCGGCCATGCTGAAGCCAGGAGCCTAGAGCTTCTTCCTCAACTCTTACGTGTGTGGTGGGGCCCAGGTACTTGGGCCATCCTCTGCTGCTTTCCTGCAGCGAGCTGGATTGGAAGTGGAGCTGTTGGGGCATGAACAGTCTCTGGCTTACCTAAGGTTACACCACAATGTTGGCCCCTGAAATCTTTTTAAGGGTCTTTTAATATTTGCTCTTAGAAGAGATGGATATACTTGTTCCAGTTGCTAATGGGGGGGTTACATGATCTCTAGTATCCTATAGTTCAAAATAGTGGAATGCAACACAAAAAGTTCTTCATAAAAGGCACAATTGCATTTTTTTTTTGTCTTTACAGGCTATATGCAAAAGATAGGACTTTCCAAGAAAGGCAAAACCTGGTCTCCTACCTGCACACAGAACCATCGCTATCGAAGCCTGTGAATTGAAGGGCCATGACCATGGTCAGAAGACTGACAGCAGGAACCTACTCTATGTTGCAGGGACAAAAGTAGGTGGAAAGAGCGATCACCTTCACCAATGCAGGTCTGCAGCAGCCAAATGGCCATGCACAATCTGCATGGAACAGGGCTTTGTGAGAAGCAGCAGTGTACTCCACACTATGAGGTTCAGAAGAATGTGAATCTTTCTAACCTCACACTGAGGCTATATGATTACAGGCTACAAATAGGAAATGTGGATCTTTTCAGACTTTGAGGTAGATGCTGCAAGGAGCCAGCATCTTTGGGAGAAGGATACAAACAAAACTGACTTGTTTCCACATGCAGAGATTCGCATAAATGTGTTCAACATCTCCTAGAGTCAGACTGCAGGTTAACTCTAACTGATGTTGAAGTACTCATTTGAAAAGGAAAAGCATAAAATGAAGGGCTTGTAGTGTTGTACAATTCAAATTAAGATCTAGCCTAGAATTTTACCATTCTAGTAAAAGAGTTAAAAAGACATCAAAGTGTATCACAGACACACATATTTACATAAATTAGATAAGATCAAAATAAAAGTTTGTATTACTATCATAAATAATATTGACTGTAACTTATCTTACATAATATACAACACTGAATCTCTGTGATTAATGTCCATATATTTATTAAAGGGTTTATTTTCCATATAAATAAATAGAGTGAAGTAATGGACATTATTACCATTATTATTACCTGTGAGTTATTGTTTGACTGAACTTTGTGTTGTAATACTTTTATGAAATAGAATATTAATGAAATTATTGGCTGCATAATAGACAACCTTTGTCAACTCCTTAATTTTTCCTTCCACTATTCACAAGGTTGCCAGATACATGTTTCTGGATAAAACCCCCTAGAGGTCTCCTGCAAATTCTTTTTCAATACAACCAGATCATTGCAGATAATTGTATTACACAGTGTATCGATCCAAAATCGTTGTGCACCGGAAACATCTGAAAAAACATGATTATAGCTTTCTGTTTATTGTTCGTACATCATATAAGCAGGCTTTTGTGTGAATCACCTGTAAGAAAGGCAAGGTGGAAACATCAGAGAAATTACCTCTTTACAAGGATCTATTGATCACTTTAAATCAAAGAAGTATGTTTGACATAAGATTACCTGCCAGTTTGAACATTAGGTACACTATGTTATAGCCTGGGGCAGTTGTAAGTCTGACAAAGGGATTGTAAATAAAGCATGCAGCTGTGAGCGCCTCTGGCTGGGGATCAACTCAGGCTCAAGTCCAAGGCATAGGTAAACTTAAAATAATTTACCCGATTCTAACCAGCACCTAATGAATCCGAGTAGACTCAGGAGATCTGTGACACATAAATCTCATAGTCATTTTGAAATGGCAAAACTTCATAGAAAATTCACATCATTCAGTGTAGATAAAAATTTCTTTTTGTATGTATGCTACAAGTTGTCTCAAGTAATCTTGAAGTCACTCTATTGGCATAAGTAGATTCTTCAAAAAAGGAGACTTCCTGTACCATTTTTATTTGTATGTGACATTATTTTCCAAAGTCATTTTAACTAAAAGATCTCTTAATTTTAATGTCTGAAATTTCCCATCAAAATTCATATTAAAAGTTTTCATGTTGTTCTCTTTCTAAAAAATAAATACAGATTGTGAAAAGAGAAAAATCATATACAATGAAATGTTTCACTTAAACTGCCCGTAACTTCAGTAACAATGTTAACATTATATTATTGTAAAAATATTGACCTTTTTTCCATTTGGTTACATTTTCTGATTGATCAAAAACAGAGAAATTAATGCTTTTACACCGTTTTTAAGTTTGAAAAATTTTTGTTTTAATTCTGAAAGCAAATTTGCAAGTTCCTTATTGGACTCTTTTCCTACACTTTAACATGTGTTGAAATTATTAAACATTTAATTCATTTGTTCAAGGGAGATTCTGATGTATTCAGAATTTAATAAAGATGAGCTCTGGGTGATGCATTCTTCCTTGTTAAATATTTAGCTGTTTGCGTTAGCTCTGTGGTTTCCTGAGGCACAAATTTAAACTGTTAATATATAGCAGGTTTAAGCTATAAAAATGGTAAAAGATATAATTTTTTTTTGTGGGATAAAACTGGTCATTTTGAGCATTTCAAGCAAACAATGAAAACATGTATGCACATATTTATTGAAATATAAACACTTTGTAATTCATAATCTATAAATGAGAAACTGATAATCAGATAATTTTAGATTTGCTTTTGGGGGGCACACCACTTGACTTCAAAGTGATAAATGCAGGATATTTATACAGAGTAGCTTCTTTAGAATGTTGCCTTTAAAAGACAGAGCTGATGTAAGAGTGTTACATCTTTGTTCACAACTTTATGGAAGCATAAGAAACACTATTTTTAACATAAAATCAGAATCATTAAAAGGAAAAATGTTATTTTAAAAACATATGCCTCTTTCTTTAGCTATTTCTGTTGATTTGGGGATCCTAAAAGTATTTCCTTTTTTTTTTCTTTGATTTAGACTGCAAGATTGAAATTACTGATTTTCATAAAATATAGTGTAATGCATTAAAAATCCAATTTGACTTCTTAGTATCTCAAAATATACTATATAACATAAAGTTTATACATATCCAAAATATAGTTAAAATAAAATAATTGATAGCATTTACATTTGATGGTATGTATTTGAGGTAATAGAATTTTACAAAAACAGATAAACACCTTTATAAAGGAGATTCTGTGAACAAAATGTACAGATATATATCTATAGGAATACAGTCAACAAAGAACAAAGGAAAATGTCTTTGTCTTAAATCACTTATTTTTTGAGAGCTTGAAGCGTACTTCCTAAGTCTGTGATGGTCTAATGAAAGAGTGCCATCTATTGGATGACCTTGAAAAACTACTTAAATTTCATAAATACTGTACATGAAAATGCAGCATTGGAAAATAACCATTTTGGCAAAATTTGCAGTTGTCATAGTTTTTCTTCTATGTATATCTATATTTATATGTATATACCTGAAGCCTATGCTAAATAAAGTACAGAAATACTATTTATCAATGTTATTCTTTTTAATATAGTTATATAGCAATACAAGTTTCACATATAAACTCAGCAAATTATTGTCTGATTAAGGCATATAATTTTTTAAATCAAATGTTTACAAACTTAAGATTGCTGACTTGCATCTTGTGTTCCCTCATGCCTACCTTTGTTTACTTGTGCTTTAAATAAAGGAATCTGAGGATTGATGCATGAACTTGTATTTTGACAAGGATCTGTTTAAATCTTCTACAAAGTTGCATTGCATTAAATTTAAGCAACCCCCCCCCCGAAAAAAAGGAAAACAAAACACATTAGCTTGGTTTTTTAAAAGTAAATTTCCTTGTTTTATCTTTCAGCCCAAGAACTTGCCAGTCAAGATGAAAAACTTCTTCTAATGGAATCCAGCTTGAAAGCTACTCAAGAGCAGCTAACTGAGCAAATAGCAGAAACAGTTCGCCAAGAACAGAACAGTAGAAAACCCCAGGCAGAGCTGAAGACAGTGACAGAAGGGATTATTGCTTCTGAAGAAGAAAAAAATGATTACAAGTGAGTTATTTTTTTTTTAGTATTTCAGAAAGTTTTACTTTACATACTGAAATCAAGTCCATCCTTTTGACTTTGGTTGCTAAATATTTAGCTCTCTGTGTCTTGCAAAAGGTTATAAGCGTATGTACTAGCTTATACACTACACTGTTGGATCTAAAAGAGAAAAACTTTACATTTGCTCTGTTCTCTAACTAAAATGGCACATGTTGAAAATTTTAACAGTCCTGTTCCAGATTCTAAATAATGATGTGGTGCTCAACTTTCATGTTAACTATCAAGAAATGTTCAAGGTGGATGCAAGAGAAAGAAAGAATACACTGTATTTCTGCAGCACCTATCTGCCAATGGCATTCTCATCTTTCTCCTTTTGGAGTCCAAAGGTTACATATGGCTCTTGTTGCCTTTCTTTATTGTTAAAGTAGCTGCTCTAAGCAAGACACTATTAAATTGAGAGACATTTGGAGTAGACTTTTGGTCAGACAATTGAGGCAAGTGAGAAACTCTGAAGAAAGGAAATTAAAATCTGTGCTAGTTTTGAAAAGTCATGAAAACTGTCCTCAGTAAAACATCTTCTGGTATTAATTTCTGTTTTGATCATCTAGATATTTATGTAATGATTATACCTATTATAATGTTTTCAGATTTTGTCATTTATTTTTCAAATAAATGTTAAAGCATTTCTTTTTGAGAGTTCTTATAATTAGGTGTTCTATACTTTCTGTCGTTTTCTTGGTCTGTTATAAAAATATAATTATGAAAGTAGTATAACCCACATGAACCCTTCTCTCTTTCCTTCTCCCCTTCCCCTGTGCAGTCTCTCCCCACCCCACCATGTGTCAAGAATTACACTTTACTCACTGAACTTTGGTTAAATTGAGTAATCACAACTAGATGAAGCACACACATCTAAACTTTTTGTTCTCCTGTCATTCATAATTTTGAACACAGTACTGAGGACAGTTTGCATTTGGTATTAACTGATTTTCATGGGCCAAATTCTAACCTAACATTACTTATTGTATATCTAGATAGATGTATCTATTAATAGGATTTCAAAACATTGTACATGATAAGTGCAAAAGTAAGTTTTAATTTATAATTTGAAAAGCTATTAATTTTAAGATAATATTTTTGAAATCTGTTCATGAGGAATTTATTTCTGGTTTTCAATTCAAAGATTTAATCCAAGACACTCGAAATAACTCTACAGTCCAAACTAATACAATTAATACTCAGATACACTCTGCTATTGACTGAATTCAGAAAATATAAAAGCAGATATTAAAATGCAGAAATTGATATCAAGGACTAAAATCAGTTTTTTTTGGGATAACCAAAGTGATGTATTATTTTTGTAAATATTATAAATGTTTAAAATAGGTTTATTATTAGGGGAATGATATGCTTAAGGTATGTTGAGAGAACAAATATGAAAAACTATTGTAAGCACTAATATAAAGCTAACGGTAGTATTTGTTGTCAACTTAATTTTATTAATGTACTGCCCAGGTTTTTCCATATTTAGTTGTCATGTAAAGACATACATTTTCAGCACACTTACACAAAATATTATTTTTGAGCTGAAACTGAGAATCTGTTTCCAATATTGGATTTTATAAGTAAATAAATCATACAAGGATTCATCCAGTAAAATACAGTGAATTATCAAACTTGTTTTATGTGTTTGATCTTTATTTATGTATTTTATATTATAATATACTTTTATCATGAAATTAAGTAGAATGTTCTTTATTAATGTGAAAGTACTAGTGAGATCTATAAATATCAGTTAAGGTTTAAGAGTAGCTAAAATTACAGCATTAGTTTTCGTTTTTAAGTCTACTTCTAATGGTTTGCAGTTAAATATCTTAGAAGTTAAAATCATTATTATGTCATAAGACAACGTTTAATTTTAAAGAGACTTAAAATGACCATAATCAAACTATGATGGTTTCTTGATAGAAATATGTGCAATTTTCTTTTAAAAAGCATCCTTAACACTACACTGTCACAGGATCTGCCTACAGGCTATATATGTGTATCTAAACATGAAAAATATTCAACACTGTTTGAGTTTGAAACAAAATCAAATATTTTGGGGCTTAGTAAATAAAAAATTGCCTTTTTTTTCATTTACACAATCAACAGATGATATGAGTCGACCAAATTAACCAGTCAACTTGGTATTGACAATGCCAGAGAGTGTGGCCTATACCAGCTAGTCGAAAGGCAAATGTCATAACATTCCAGCATTATGGTTAGTTCCTTTAGCCAACCATCACTTACATGGAAAAGTCTGGATTCTGACTAAGTGGTGGAGTGTGAATGTGTAGAGCATAAACTTATGGTTCAAGACTTAAATAGTTTGTAGAGCTTGCAATCACAGTAGAATTTTGCTGGGGACATCATAAATCTCTCTGGAACATGACAGTCTGGGATTTTTTTTTTTTTTCTCATAAGAGAAACTCATTTCTGAAATTAAGGAATTTTTTATTTTACAAAAAAGAAAGAACTAAAAACCTCAAATGTGATTTTAAAAATGTAACTGTATTTGCCATTGAAAAATAACTAGAAATAACATTTTAAGGGATATACTGCACTTTAAGCACATGTGAGGATCTTATAGTTATTTTTCTAACAGGGACAGTGTATCTAAGTTGTTTTTGACCAATCATTATGTGATTCATTAATTGACTTTGGGATATTCACTTAGAGTCAGCCAGGCTCTTATATTACTGAAATCTATTACTAGGTAAGTCATTTCTTAACTAACCATAAAATAATTTAAAAAGAATCATGCAAAAATCTAATTAAGTAATTAAAGGGAAAACTTTTTTTCAAATATGAAAAAGTAACCCTGTTTTTGAAATTTAGAGGAGCACACAGGATTTAGATTTTATTCTTCCCCTCCTCTTTTTGAACTAAATGTAGAGAACACAAACCATCCACTCAGTATAAGCCTGTTACACTTGAAAGATTTGTTCTGAATGTCCAGTGGGAACCTGGAAATCGTAATAATTTGTAGTATCGATTGAGTGAAGCTATGCAGCTGGGGCCTCTGGTGAATAGACAGGAATAGACATTTTATTGATTAACTTTTACAGTCATATTTTCAAGACTCCGCAGCAACATAATTTTCACTTCCCAGCTTTGTGTTGCTGCATCATGAAACTTGGATTCTTCTCCCTTAACATTTACCCACTTGAGGAAAAAAGTATGGACATGTTTTGCCAGGACTGTGTTCTGCAGAGATGCATAACTTTCTGGAAAATGATTTATTTCAAGTGCTACTCTACCACAAACAGTAGAAAGGAATGCTCTGGTTATAACAGTTTGGGGAAATATCATTATGACAACTATTTGGTAATTAAACTTCTTATTTTCTCATTCTTTTTGTGCTTAGGAATCTTAGTTGTCCAACTATAAATTCATGCATGTGAGAATCAAATGAATTATCTTATGATGCCTTTATTTTTTCTTATTTATATTTTATATCTTACATGATTAGCAGAAGAAAAATAATTGCAAAAAAGAATATAATATAGTTTGAAATGAAAATTATTAGATATTAAGTCATTTTGGCAGAATTTCAGTGTAGGAAAATATGAATATGTTCCTATTGGACATATGGAATATTTCAGTAGTCTTAGGAAAGTTTTCTTTTAATTTTTGCAGTCAAAATATGATACATATATATAGCTGAAAAAGTCACAAGCATTTTATGTATAATCATAAGTTTTTCTATAACAAGTTACTTATGATGTCACATTTTTGTCACTGGAGAAAACTGCAGAGCTTTCCTTTAGTTTATGTATGTGAAGACATTTCATTGCAATTTTATATAAAAGGCGATATCTAGAAATTAAATCAGAGTTGAAAATAGGATTTTTTGGAAAACTTTACACTGATTTCTGATTTTTCTCTTCTCTCATCTGTGTATTTCTTTTATTTTTGACTTTGAAAAATTCATTCAAATAAATTTTTCCAAAGGTAAAACTTAGAAGATTCATGTCACTAAACAAGCCCAGAAAATATGAAATAATATTGAATTAGATAAAAAATTTAGCAACAAAGTTCTTCACAGTTAAGATAATTCATATAAGATGAACTTTATGCCTGATTTATTTAATTTTAGGATATCACTTTTGTTGATGATGATTGAAAATTAACATGCAGTTTCAGTCCTAGAAATTCATAGATTTGATTTAAAAGTTTTCAAAGCATTTTTAGTTTATAATTTACTTCTCATTTAATTCAAAATGAAAAATTGGGTAACACATTCCTTCATATTAGTGTGACACTGATATATTTTTCTCATTTTATTGAATATTAATTTTTTCACAGAATTCAATTAGCTTGTAGTTTGCTTTCTACTGATTTTCAAAAATATAGCTATTAAGAATTTGGTCTGAATTTTCTTCTGTGGAGCATAAATTTATTGTGGAAAAGGCTTTAAAAGCACTATTTTGCATCATTTCTAATTAAAGACAGTACTTGTTGAAGTTTCAAAACTATTATAATTAATGTGACATATGAGTGTGTTTCAAGACATTTGTTACTTGTATATATGTATGATATATATCCAATTATATCATATATATCATGTTTTTAATGCTAATGAAATTTATTTTTAGTAGTGCAAAGTTATTTATAAAATATCTGGGAGTTAATATTTTATTCACATTAAAATAATATTAAAATACTATATAAAGAATGCAGGTTACTTTTATAACTTCTGTGGTCCTTTAAGAAAGCACTTGTCTGTGTAATCAAGTATGTGATTTAAATTTATTTATCAAAATAAGGAGCACAATTAATACAGATCAAGTAATAAACATAAAATATAAAAAGCCTGAATTGAGATTGATTTCAATATAATCCTGTGGAGGAATCCCTACTTATTGATCAATTTTAAAGCCCATGCATAGCACTTAGAAAGATAAAGTAAGCAAGGTCAGATAATCAAAGCATTTAAATAGTAAAAACAGCAACTGCCACTGTAGACTGCTAAAATAAATCCATAATACAAATTGCTTTAGTAAAAAGTGGATGAGCAGCTGATCTTCCTATTGAACTCTGATACTGTGCAGTGACCACACTGGGAAAAGAATTGGGAGAAATGCCCTAAAGATCAATATTGAGTGAGATGTAGCAGGAATTCATTTTGAACATGAAAGCATTACAGGTGCGAGAGTATAGACATCTTCAAGAGATGTCATCAAGTGGAGATTGTTTAATACAGCTAAAAAGTGCCATCTATGAATGATACTGCCAAATAAGTTACAGAAATGCTCTCTTGACTGTTTCAAGAAATTATTCTAGTAGCATAAAACAGCTCTAGCATATGAAAATGTAGGAAGTTGGGTTTACAATAAAATAGTAGTGCATTAGTTCTCTATTATATTATACATAAACTCAAGTCACTAATGCACATTGAAGATATCAAAGAATTATGTAATGGTAGTCTCCAGCCTTGTGCAGAGGTATAAAAATTAATTATAAAACAGACGGTGGAAGAAACACTTTGTGGAATTGTGTGGGAAAGGAATATTCATGTCAGGACTTCATTTTGAAATGTGTTGGGATTTGGAGAACCCTATTTTTAATTTTTTTATTTTTTTTTATTTTTGACAGGCAGAGTGAACAGTGAGAGAGAGAGAGACAGAGAGAAAGGTCTTCCTTTGCTGTTGGTTCACCCTCCAATGGCCGCCGCGGTAGCGCGCTGCGGCCCGCGCACCGCGCTGTTCCGATGGCAGGAGCCAGGTGCTTCTCCTGGTCTCCCATGGGGTGCAGAGCCCAAACACTTGGGCCATCCTCCACTGCACTCCCTGGCCACAGCAGAGAGCTGGCCTGGAAGAGGGGCAACCGGGACAGGATCGGTGCCCCGACCGGGACTAGAACCCGGTGTGCCGGCACCGCAAGGCGGAGGATTAGCCTGTTAAGCCACGGCGCCGGCCGGAGAACCCTATTTTTAATGAGAGTTTTGCAGTCTTCTGGCTTACTACATTCTTGGCTTTAGTGAACACCAATGGGAATTTTGAGTGTCTAGATCTATGAAAAGTAGAATTAGATTTAGCATTTTTAACTACTTTGCTTATAAAATTTGATTTAAATTTCTATTGAATGAGACATCTTCATGACTACACTGAAGTTTTGTGGGAAACAATGTGATTTGTCATAAGTATAAGTAGCTTTATTGTGTTGTGGAACAAACTGATTCATCAAAGTGGGCAATAATGTGATTTAATTATTTCTTACCTTTTCTCAGATTCCCATTGGTGTCATCTTTACATCACTACCTGTTTTCAAAGCCTCTAAATCCATTCATAATCTTATTACATGAATAGTATTGTATCATGACAGTAGAATTTCCCATTCAGATTGTTACACTAGGTAGTTCTGATGTACTATCAACACAGCTTCCTAGTAATTTCAGTGTCCTATTTAAATCTTTGCAATACCACTGACTGATGAACTTTGAGACTATATTAATAGAAATATTTATAAATTGAACTCTTCAGTAAATGACTTAAACAGTTGAATTATTTTAAGCTATTTTCTTCTGTACCAGAGAAGCAAAACGGAAATTGAGATTGGTTATTTTTAAGAGAGAATTTTCATATCAAAATGAAATATAAAACTGAGGCTCTGGGCTTAAAAGTTGATAACTTAGGGTTAGTTTATTCCATTCCCTTCTTGCCATAATGAATGGTTACTTACAACTATTGTAGTCTCCATGTTTACTGTATGAATTGCTGATGGCAGCAACTTTACTGGTAAAATTGTGAAACAATATTCATAGTTGTCAGAAAAAAGGTCATTCTATTTGCATTCATTAGGAACCTGGAGGACTGCACAGTGTGTGTTTCCTTTGGGATGTTGCAGTTATTGATTTATATACAGCTGTAGGAAAAATTAATTAGGATTATATTTCACTTATTACTGCAGGGTGTATAATAGGGGAAAAACACTTTTGTTAGAAGGTTCAACAGAAAATATCTGAATGGAATCATTAAGACAACTACCTTATCAAATAACTTTTCATGTTATACTATTTAAGGCTTAGTACATTTGTAGAAATTAATCAATACTTTGAAAAATGAATTTTTAGTACATATAATAATAATGATAATTTAAATGACTAAATAAACCATTTTCTTCTGTTAGTTGGAACTTACCTTTCTATAAGCTAAGTCTATGTGTTTTTGTCTACTGTGAGTTTGCAGACATCAGGAAGCTTTTTGCCCAAAGAGTTAAGGAAAAGCAGAACAGAGAACAGGATTGGGTCAATTCTCAGGGAAAAGAAATATATTCCAGAAATGAGAGTTTCAGAAATAAAAGAACAGGAGAGAAAAGCTTACTTAATTTCTGTATTTTCAGTCTCAGAAACTGCATGAAGTTAGCTTCTTTTATGGCTTTAACACTTGAACTGAACTGGAATACATTATATTGACAACACCTATTCTCAGTGTGATAAGATTAGATTTCACATTGTTTTAAAAACTCTGTTTGGCTCCTTTCTATGAGCACTATGCATTCTCTAACTGGGAAATAATTGAATGCAGTTCTCCACATTGTTTATATGTGACACATGTTTGAGATTAATCAAATTGTAGTCACTTTTAATTAACAGCAGAGAATAATTTCAAAATGGGCAGAGCCAGATGACAAAGAATAGTTTGTGTGTTCAAGACATACTTTATGAATGGAAACACATGCCTATTGCGATATTTGTAACTTGAAAATTTTATTAACTTCCATGTTGTCTTTTAGATATTTAGCATTGTAAAATAAACCTGCTCTCTGGCCTAAGGTGGGCACTTGGGCATAAAGACAGCATTTGGGAAGAACAAATCATACCACTATAAAAACTAAAACTAAATTTACAGTCCTAATGTTCATAGACTTGATGAAGCAATTTTATAAAAGGTCACCAGCAAAACTCAGTACATATGCAGACTTCTTCTTTGTTCTTATAGATTAAATAATACCTAAAATATTAATTCCTAGAACTAAAGTACATGACTCTACTTTCTAAAACATTCAGTCTAGTTTTTCTCAGGTATGATCACAAGGATCTTTTTCTCTGTTTGCCTACTAGAATGAAAGCTTGGTGACTATTAAGTCCTCACGTACCATAGACTTTCTTTGTTTCAAATACTTTGAGTTCCTTCAAGAGAAAGCTGATTTAACTTGAATAGCATAGGAAATTGTCTTTCTAGAGTGATAGGCAGTATTTTTTTTTTACCTTGGCACAGTTAGTATTCTTTTGTAAAACTTATATGAGATAATTTGAGATTCCCTGAAAACCCTTGACTTTTGAATCTCTCAATTGCAATTTGTTTTGAGGAGAGTGCTGGGTGCTGGATCAGTGAAGAGGCAATTAACTAAGAATTTTATGAAACCATGGAAGTCAATGGCTAAAACTTTGAATTACTTTCTTAACTAAAACAAAATGACTGGAACTCTATTTCTTAGGAAATTTTACTGATAAAGCTCTCGCTCTCTCTCTCCCTGTGTGTGTGTGTGTGTGTATCCTCAATTTATTGAAAAGGTATGTTGTAAAGGCATTGATTATTTATGTTTTGAGGGACACAGAAGATAGCTCAGATATATTTCTTCACCATACATTCATAAACCAATAAGGGTGCAAAGTCATAGAGATAGATGTTTACGTATCTAGGTAATATTTGATGTTTCCTTTATGTGTAAAGGAAAATTTTAGTGGTACAAAAGCAATTAGTGAACTCTCTCCCAGAAAAAAAAGCTAAAAAGGCAATAATTGGGATTTATGCTTTTTTTAAGATTTATTTTATTTATTTGAAAGACAGAGTTACAGAGAGATAGAGAAACAGACAGAGAGAGAGGTCTTCCATCCGTTGGTTCAGGCCCAGATGGCTACAATGGTGGGAGCTGAGCTGATCCTAAGCCAGGAGCCAGGAGCTTCTTCCAGATCTCCCACATGGGTGCAGGGGCCCAAGGACTTGAGCCATCTTCCATTGCTTTCCCAGGCCGTAGCAGAGAGCTGGATTGAAGAGGAGTAGCCGGGACTTGAATTGGTGTCCATATGGTATGCCAATGCTTCAGGCCAGTGCTTTAACCCACTGTGCCACAGCACCAGCCCGAGACCTATACTTTTCAAATGTGTAAATATTTGACAGAATATTTTTCATTAACAAAAAGACTCAAGAACAACATCAAAATGATGAGATGTATATGTTTGATCAAAGAAATGGAAGTGACTCATTTTGTAGGGAATATTTTAATGTCTGGAAAATCAGGTTGAAACTACATTAGGGATTTCTTTAACTTAAACTATTTATATTCTTTTTAGGAGTAACAGAGAGATTGTGAAGTGTTGTGAACAAGAATGTAGATGTGTTCACAGAGAAGAGATAGTTCCACTCTCTCATCCTTTTCTCTTACTTTTTCCCTGTCTTATGTCTATTCATTCTTAAAAATGACTTTTTAGTTTAACTTCTCGCCATGGTGGCCTTCTCACTCATTTCAGACTGAATGATATTACATGCTCTATGTCTTTATGGCACCTAAGAATGCTCTGTTTGAGTGTTTACCTCACCTTATTATACCTTTTGATATAATAACAAAGTTCCATTTCCCCAATGGATGACTTTGTGTTCATTTTCTTCCCAAACTGTTGTATCCATGGACATCTTTTGTTAGATATTAGCATAGTAATGGATGAAGAGAATGAATTTTACTATGTGTCTAGTTCAATATATTGTAAATTATTTTGAGGGCAGATGCTTAGTTGCTGGCCTAAGTTGACTTTTACAAAAATGTGGTACTAATCCTTAACCCCTAACTTATATATAGCTTCAGAGACTCTAACAATGGGAGAAATCAATTGGGTAAACGGAAGATTTAGTGAGATAGATGTGCATTAAAGGAAATGCTACATAGAAAATTACTAAGATAGGTAAGCTTAAAGTTATATTTTAAATATTTGATAGAGGAAAAATGGAAAAGAGAGTGAAGGGTAGATTAAAAAGGGTTCAGTCTGAAAGATTTTTGAAATTTATTGTATATCATGCCAATTATGCTTGATAATCATGCATTATAATCTTTCTAAACTGTGAAAAGAGTCAACTTCAAATGTTTTCACCACAAAAAAAAATGGCATTTGAGGTGACGAATATGCTAATTAAAATGATTTAGTTGGTCCATAGTTTATATATATACATATGACAGTATCACTTTGTATGCTAAAAATATATACAACTGGGCTAGCATTGTGAAAAAGCAGGTTAGGCTGTTGCATGCAATGCCAACATTTCTTGTCTGAGTACCATTTCCATTCCCAGCTGCTCCATTTCAATCCAGCTCCAAACTAAAGTGCCTGGGAAGACAGAGCATATGATGGTCCAGGTACTTGCATACCTGCCGCCCACATGGGAGACCTAGCTGGAGTTCTTGCCTCCTGGCTTCAGTCCCCAGCCCAGCCTTGGATATTGCTACAATTTGGGAAGTAAACCATAGGAAAAAATTCTCTCTCTCTCTCCGTGTGTGTGTGTGTGTGTGTATGTGTCCCTCTCTCTATCAGTCTTTCTTCCTGTCTCCATCTTTCTCTCTCCCTGACATTCTTTCAAATAAATAAATAACTGTAGTACAAGGCAGATTGGAGGACTATGTCCTGGTGTACCACAAACTTTCATTAAAGGACAGAAAAAAGATAAGAAGTATACAACAGAGAGAGTAGGAATTTGTAGGGTAAGAAAAAATATAGCACACATTTACAAAATGTACAGTAATATATAAGAAGTCATCAAAATGCATGGGAAATTCTTATTATGAACAATTATGGGGAATTTGAAATTATTTTGCAATAAAATTAACTTTTAATTCAGTTTTCCATGAACTCTTTGAAGTACTCTTAAACTTAGAGGGATTTCCTTTATATCTGAGAAAAAAAAAAACAAATGTGAGTGATAGATAATTATGGAGAGAAAACTTGAGGGCAAATCAGGAAAATGAGAATCATTCTTTCAATAAAATGTTCTGATTTAATGGTTAAGAGGAAGGTTTACAGCAACATGAGCAAGACTGTAAAAAACTGATAAAATCATTGAAACAAATATGAGAAAGCAGCTTATTCTACGGCGGGTGTTAGGAAAATTAAACTCTCAAGATATTTAGCCTTGAATGGACAAAGATAACTGGGTTTCAAAAACTATTTCCTCCTGTCCAACTATGCACCTTACCCTGCTCTAAGCCTTGGGTATAAACAATGAATAAAGCAACGGTGTTCCTGCCCTCAATGGGATTATATTCTAGTGGGAGTCAGAAAATGTAGTTCAGATAAAATCGTTACATAGATTATATATTTAATGTATGTTACTGTTTTTCATCTTACTAATAAATACTTGGTTATTAATGACGTAGAAGCATTTGAATGACATAGCTTCTTTTAGTTCTGGGAACATCTTTTGCTCAAGAATCCACTCCTTTGGGTTTTATGATTTACTTGCTTACTGAAGACTGATAAAGAGGACCTTATAAGCTTATAATATAAAAGCCCTAAAAATCTTAGAGTAGTGACTAAGAATATATTTTAATACATGTCCACATCATAATTTCATTTTCATTTTCAGGCATCTAGCTTTCCTTTTTTTCAAGTTTGGTAGAATTTTTCCCTAATCTTGCCATTCTTTTGACTCACCTTTTTTTCTCTTGATCATGTAGATCCACTTGTAGCAATGATTGAAATATTAGAGACTCTTCATTATCTCACATAAACACCAAAGGCATTTTCTTTTTGTGTTTTTTATGCTCCTGGGAAAGCTAAATTAATCTAACTTTCATGTTAACAGTGTGCTGTCCTCCATCAAGATTGCTACAGAATTTTTTTACTTTCCTGGAGACTTGAAGTAGAGTTACTTTGCTACACCATCTGACCACCTTCTTTTCATTTCATTCATAGGACACTTAGCTAGATAAAAATTAAAGCTGTTTCTATGTGGGTGCAAACTGTTGAAATCTTTATACTAAATTGATATTCTGTATATAAAGAGAATTGAAAAGGAATCTTGATGCAAATGGAAGGGGAGAGGGAGCGGGAGAGGGGAGGGTTGCGGGTGGGAGGGAAGTTATGGGAGAGGGAAGCCATTGTAATCTATAAGCTGTACACTGGAAATTTATATTCATTAAATAAAATTAAAAAAAATTAAAGCTAGTAGAGACCATCATATGTCTGGGTTGTTCTTGATTTGAATTAAGGCAACAGGTAAGTCCAGGATGGTCTAGCATAATTTCCTGGACAGTATCTCAAGAGAATTCATAATATCTACTCAGCAGCCAATTGCTTTAATATTATAAATTTAAAAATAATCTTAAAGAATAAAACAAGGGAAGCAGAAGTTGTGGCATAGCACTTGCATAGCCACCACTTGCAACACAGGCATGCCATATGGGTGCCAGTTCTTGTCTTTGCTGCTCCACTTCTGATAAAGCTCCCTGCTAATGCTCCTAGGAGGGCAGTGGAAGATGACCCAAGTGCTTGGGTCCCTGCCACCCATGAGGGAGACTCAGATAAAGCTCCTGGCTCCTTGCTTCAGTCTGGCCCAGCCCTCGCTGCTGTGACCATTTGGGGATTGAGAAGCAGATGGAAAATCTGTCTATCTGTCTCTCCCTCACTCTATGTAACTGTGCCTTTCAAATACTAAATAAATAAATAAATCCTATTTAAAGGGAATAAAACAACAAATTCAGACCTTAGAAAGTCTTTGTACTTAATCTACATAGTCAGGCATAGTCAAGAATGCATGTTTCTACAACATATTGACTAACCCATCCATTTGTTGAAGCTATGTATTTAGTCACTAATATAACTAATTATATAACTAATTTATATAGCCTATAAATTTTTGTTTGTTTGCTTTGTGTTTCCTCTCCCTCAATCTACAGCCTGATATGTCTTTTTATTAATTAGCCCAGAAATGTACCTATTTTCTTCCAATCCTAAACTTACTTGAGCATTAATTGATTACTACCCAAGCTGGGTCAAAGGTCTCAGAACTATTCAAATTCTTCAAAAGTAAGAGAAAATCAATCACATACATAACTGTAGATATTCATCCAGGGTATCACAATTACTTGCTTCTAGAAATTACAGGTCAGAGGATACAAGAATAAGTTAACAAAATATAATCTTGAAAAGGTGAAATGTCATAAGAAAATCTTATGTTACCCATTAATGAATCTGAGTGTGGAAGCAAAAAATATACTGAAGACATTTGAATAAGCAAGTAACCATATTTTGTAGAAGAGGCTATATTTAAGTTAAGTATGGACTAAAGTGAAATGAGTGAACAAGAGAGGTTCTAATGAGAATTAAAATTACATGATAATTAAAGATAATGCTTGTCACTTAGTGAACTCAATATAGGGTATGGTATGTGCCATACTCTACACCAGGGGAGAGGAATTTTTTTCTGTCAAGATACATTGAGATATTTATAGCATCATTAGTTGGCCATACAAAATTATCAACTTAAAAATTAGCTTGCTAAAGATTTATTGAATTTCAAGCCCCACCTGCGTTTTCATTGCCAGAGCCAGACCAAATGATTTGGTAGGCTTCATATAGCCCGTGGGCCAGCCATTCCCCATCCCCACTAACTGATGTTTTATCCATTTATACTATTTTTAACATGCATTGTTTCTTGTTGTGTGCATATAAGTTGATTAAAATAATTATCATTATCATCACTTTTCAGATAAGTAAACTTTGGCCTGAAGTGAATAAAGAATTTTCTTGTGTATCCATATCTGAAATTTAACTTATGTAAATGGACCCTCAAATTTAAATGCACGGCCATTTAATAAACTATAGCAATTTAATATTACAGATTCATAGTGAATAAAGAAAACTGAGTTGATGAGTGGAGACAATGCCAAATATCTGTTAATAATAGATTCTGGGGGCTGGCGTTGTGGCATGGCAGGTAAAGCCACCGCCTCAGTGCCAGGATCCCATATGGGCGCTGGTTGGAGTCCCAGCTGCTCCACTTCTGATCCAGCTCTCTGCTATGGCCTGGGAAAGCAATGGAAGATGGCTCAGGTTCTTGGGCCCCTGCACCCGTGTGGGAGACCCAGAAGAATTTCCTGGCTTTGGATAGGCATGCGCAGCTCCAGCCATTGTGGCCAATTGGAGAGTGAACCAGCGGGTAGAAGACCTCTCTCTCTCTCTCTCTCTCTGCTCCTCCTTTTCTCTCTATGTAACATTGACTTTCAAATAAGTAAATAAATCTTAAAAAAAAAATAGTAGATTCTAGAGTCACAGCATTCACTTCAAGATTCATGCATTATACTAATACTACAAAAATAAAGTCTAAACACAAGTAGGAGATTACAGAATATCCATTATAATACTAGAATAAAACTTTAATGACAAATCAAACAATTCTGGTCAATGGATAAGAATGATACAATTAAAAACATTTTGAATTTAATGATGGGCTTAATCTATTTGCTTATTTATTTCAAAACATGCATGCCATATACAACTACACTAATGTAGTTTTAATAAAGCAGCCATTGCAATTGTAGAAGCTTAAGAATTACCTTAGCTTTGGAAGTTGTTGTCTACATATTTATTTGACATTTAACACAATTGAGATTCTATGAAGTTTTTGGGAGAAAATTGTCATACTTACTCTCTTGAGGTTTCTCTAATTTTATTTCTTGTTTTAGCTGATACATAAAAGTATGCATGTAAATGGGGTATCTTATGATGTTTTACGCATGATTTGTTCAATGTCCAAATCAGATACCATCTCTCTCTCAAATGTTTGTCACTTCTTCATGGTTAAAATATTTAGAATCTTTTCTTCTAGCCTTTTAAAAAGGAATGGTGGGGCCAGCGCTGTGGCACAGCAGGTTAAAGCCCTGGCCTGAAGCACTGGCATCCCATATGGGCGCCTGTTCTAGTCCCGGCTGCTCCTCTTCTGATCAAGCTCTCTGCTATGGCCTGGGAAAGCAGTAGAATATGGTCCAAGTAATTGGGCCTCTGCATCCACGTGGGAGACCTGGAAAAGCTCCTGTCTTCAGATTGGCACAGCTCCGGCCATCGTGGCCATCTGGGGAGTGAACCAGCAGATGGAAGACCTATCTCTCTGTCTCTAGTTCTCTCTGTAACTATCTTTCAAATAAATAAAATAAATCTTTTAAAAAAAAGGAATGGTATACAGTACATTATCATTATCTATAGTCACCGTACTCTGCAATAGGGTACAGAAACTTCTTCCTCCTACCTAGCTATAATTTGTACCTGCTAATCAACCTTTACCATTCCTCTCTTCCTCTATTCTCCTTGGCCTCTGGTAACTTCCATTCTATTTTTTACTTCTATGGGATCATGACGTATCACCTACTCCAATTAGGTTGACTATTATAGAATAGACAAAAGATAACCAATGTAGGTGAAAATATATGTGAATGTAAATTAATATAGCCATGTGGAAAGCAGTATGGAGATTCCTAAAAACAATAGAAATAGAACTATCATATGACCCAGCAACCCCACTATTGGGTATACCATCTAAAGGAAATGAAATCAGAGGGACATCTGTACCTCCATATTTGCTACAGCACTACTCACAATAGTAAAAAAATGGAAATAACATGGCTGCCCATTAATGGATGAATGGATAAAGAAAATGTGCTATACATATACAATGTAATATTACTGAGATGTAAAAATGACAAAATACAAAAATGACAAAATCCTGTCATCATGATAAATTACATAAAACTGACACTTATTATATTAAATGCAATAAACCGAACATAGAAAGACAAGTACTGAATGTATGCATAAGTTTTTGTATAAAGCCGTACATATATATAAAAAGTATGTATAAATCGTATGTATAAGAAAGTTGACTATAATTTTCTTCAGGAGTAAAATGATAATCATGAATGTTTTCAAAATATAAAATTTATATTAAGACTAGTAAGAAGAATTAGAGGTGGCTAAAAACTAAAACTTGCTTTTCCCAATAGGAAACCATGAAAAGGAAACAAAAAGAACAAGGCAAAAGTAAGAAAAGAGCACAGTAATTACATGAGTGAAGCTAACTGTGGAAATAATTGCGTGTGTGCAAATGACATCAGTAAATTGACACTAAAACTGAAATGCAGTGTGCCTGGTAATTGAATTGAGTATTCTGGAATTTTGTTATTGAGAAGGGATTTACAGAGAACCTGTACTACTGAGATGGGAAACTATAAGAAAAGAGGAGTCATTCCATTCCATCATACTGACTAAAGTTGCTACTTTTTTATAAAGATTTAATTATTTATTTTTTTCTGAAAGGCAGAGATACACAAGGAGAAAAATGGCCACAATGTCTGGAGCTGAGCAATCTGAAGCCAGGAGCCAGGAGCCTCTTCTGGGTCTTGCACATGGGTGTAAGGGCCCAAACACTTGGGCCATCATTCTCTGTGGCTTCCCCAGACACATTAGAAGGGAGCTGGATTGGAAGTGAAGCACCTACACTTGAATCAGTGTCCATATGGGATGCTGGTGCTGCAGGTGGTGGGTTAATACTCTACACCACAGCACCAACCCCCGGTTCCTACATTTTAAAGATTTATTTATTTATTTTTATTTATTTAAAAGACAGCCAGTGTGACAAGTGGCAACTTATTCCACTATGCCAAAACACCAACTGCTAAAGTTGCCACTTCTCAGATTGCAATGCAGACATGATTTTTTTTTAAAAAAAGATTTATTTATTTATTTGAAAGGCAGAGTTACACAAAGAGAGGAGAGGCAGAGAGAGAGAGAGAGAGAGAGAGGTCTCCCATCCACTGCTTCACTCTCCAATAGGCCATCAGCGGCCTGCACTGTGCCAATCTGAAGCCAGGAGCCAGGAGCTTCTTCTGTGTCTCCCACATGGGTGCAGGGGCCCAAGGACTTGGGCCATCTTCTACTGCTTTCCCAGGCCACAGCAGAGAGCTGGATAGGAAGTGGAGCACCCGTGTCTGGAACCAGAGTCCTTATGGGATGCCAGCACTTAAGACCAGGGCATTAACCCCCTGTGCCACAGCGCGGGCCCCATGATGTGTTTTGTAAAAGAATGAGGGGCCTGCGCTGTGGTGCAGTGGGTTAAAGCCCTGGCCTGAAGCACAGGCATCCCATATGGGCTCCAGTTCTAGTCCTGGCTGCTCCTCTTCTGATCAAGCTCTCTGCTATGGCCTGGGAAAGCAGTAGAGGATGGCCCAAGTCCTTGGACCCCTGCATCCACGTGGGAGACCTGGAAGAAGCATCTGGCTCCTGGTTCAGATCAGCACAGCTCTGGCTGTTGCAGCCATCTGGGTAGTGAACCAGGGGATGGAAGACCTCTCTCTTTCTCTGCCTCTCCTCTCTGTGTAACTCTCACTTTCAAATAAGTAAATAAATCTTTAAAAAAAATAAAGGATGAGCACCCCACTGACAGAAAAAGGGAATAGGAATATTTAAAAAGGCAGAATAGTTGTATAAAATTATTAGCCTTTACTGTTTGAGAGTAAACAGGTAACATGGGCCTTGCTTTATTGAAATGTTAAAAGATCTGTGCTGCCTTTATTATCTTAAAAGATGGGACTCATTTTTTTCTCTAAAAGTGTTTTAAAAAACTCATTTTTAATCTCATATCATGCACTTTAATAAATATACATTGCTTTTTCTTGATTGGTTTTTCACGCTAACATATTAGTTAACACTTCTAGTCTAATGTTTATTGTGAATAGCATTTTATTGATAAACAAAATTAATTTGTGAATAAAATCCTCCCCCTGTCACAGGAATGAATGAGTTACTTTGTATTTGTAATGTCTCCTCTACTCTGACTTCAACATGCTTGTGCTCAGAGAGAATCATGTTCACTTTTTATGCTTTACAGAAGTTATTATTGGAGAAGAGTACTTCCTACAGAATGACTTCATTTTTAAATTTTATTTATTTTATAAGCAAAGGGCAGAAAAAGACAAGCACACACACACACATACAGAGAGAGAGAGAGAGAGAGAGAGAGAGAGAGAATGAGAGACAGAGGCAAAGAGAGACACACAGAAAAAATCTGCATCCACTACTTCACCCTCCAAATACCTGCAGTATCTGGGACCAAAGGTGAAAGCCAGGTACCTAACCCAGGTCTGCCACGCAGGTGACAGGGACCCAGCTACTTGAGCTGTGTCTCAGAACCTGCATTAGCAGGAAGCTGTAGTCAGGATCCAACAATGATCATCAAGTACAGGCACTCCAGTGTAGCACATGGGCATTTTAACCACTACGCCAAACACCTGCCTTTGGAATACCTTAATTTTTTATGTAAATAGAAATCTAAAGCTACTTTTAAACTCAATTCTATCCTTCCTGACAAGCAAACAGTCCACAGTACTGTTCCCATCGTTATACAACACTTACACTAGCATACATTAAATGAAGAAAAGGAGACATTGAGGCTGAAAGAAAATCAAACAACAAATTGTATGTGGATTTCTATTGTATTCTAGTCTCATATATACATATATGAGTTAGTATATATATAGGAATTTTACTTCTTATTACCCAAGTAGAAAATTAATATGGATTATTGATTTAGCCTTAAAACAGGGTCTGTTTACTTTCCTTTTTTTAAGTTTCAGAAGAAATCAAGTAAGGATATTTTGTGAACTACTGTAGATCTAGGGATAGATCAACAATGAGGACACAATTCTTCTGATTAGTCTGGGATATTCTTCTAACTAAAAGTTTTGTTAAATTAAATTTGAGTTTTTAAAATATATCATTAGAAAAGAATTCTGTATTTCTGCTGTGTTTGATAGAGTCTGAGTGTGAGACCTGAAGTTTAGAAGATAAACAGCAAAAATGTAAAGCACAAAACAATTCTTACCCTCAGGTGATTTTTTCAAACACATTATTCTGTTCTCTAGGTTAAAATAGATTTTTGCACATGTAAGAAGTAAATTCTGCTTAGGTAAAATGTAGTGTATTATGTTCCTTTTAGATAATTAATAAGTGGCCCTGAGGAATCAAAATCGCTGAGTAGTAAGATAAAGTACTTGTTAATGTAGATTCATTTCTCCAAAGAATTATTTATTTTTTCTGAAATGAATGTTATCACATAGTTAATTTTCCCCCTTTTTAAATGCCAGAGCATGCAAATTACCCAGTCATACTCAAAACTGAGCTTGACTGAGCTCAGGAGAAATGCTGGCTTACACAAAAGAGGCTCTTAGATGTCTAGACTCAGATGTTCTTAGTTCTGATCAGATAAATGAACAGAGCACTCAACTACTCATATGGAAAGTAGACAAAAGATGAACGAAGAATGTTCTTTTTTATTATTAATATAGGAAATACTCTTAAATGGCTTTTCCTAGACTCACCTGTAAATAATATGTATGGGTTATTAAAAAGGATTAAAATTAATACACTGAACAAATGACTTCTTTTCTTTAGAAACCATGGAGAAAGACTTCAAGTAGTTGAGAGGCACTTGATGACAAACTGTGGAGGCAGACTGCCCTGCGTTTGCATCCTTATAAGCGATCACTACCTTGAACAAATTACTTAATTTATAAGACTCAGTATTTTCATCTGTAATTTGGAGATAACATGTCTTTCTTATTGGAATGTTATGACAGTCAGCTTTGGAGAGGGCATAAACTGTACCTGACATAGCTGTGGTTCTCAATAATTAATTGGTAGACATTAACCACCTACAAATTGTTTGTTGTCAGGTAAAGTACGCTATACATTTTCTAATAACAATAACATTACCATTGATTTCTGCATTGGAATATGACAGACACAAGAATAAACATACAAGTGTATTTAAAGGGCATTGCCTTTACTTGTACCTTTCTAAGTGGATAAATGAATGTAGTGTCTGTATACTCCCACAGATGTATTTTTTGTAAATTTCAACAACACATGGATTATTGCCTGCCATTAGCCCTCAAACAGACAGGCTTTTTCTCCAAAGCCCAGCAACATCATATTTGCAATGTTATGAATCTTGAGAGAAAAAGAAAATCTGGTTCTCTTAGTATTGTCTAGAAGTATTCCTTTTAAATCTGCAGTCTCTTCAAATTTACTATTGTGCAAACTATGTTAGGTATAGTTTTAACATAACCCTTGTAAGAAGAAAGAAATTGATTAATTTGCTGCTGACAAGAGTTCACATTCTTTTTGTTTTTCTCAAAGGATGCATCTGCTTCCTATTCTGAACGTGGTTCTACTTACAATCTAATTGCCTTTCCCTACACTGCTCTATTATTTTCTGAGACTGAGTATGTGTTTTAGGCCAATCATCGAAGAGTACAGGAAGAGGAGACTTAGAAATTGAAGTCTACACATACACATACCAGCCTCATTCCATATATATCAGTAGAGCTGCTTCATATTTTGTAAGCATGCAGTTCTATGCTTTAGGCTTGTTCTCAAATTTCCTGAGATAGGTCTGAATTATTGTCTCCATATGAAGTGTGATATTTGTCATCTAATGATAAATGGTTGAATTATTTAAACACTCTCTTTCAAACTTATTTGCTTTGTTCATTGGGTCTCTGGCTATAAAGCCAGAATATTTTGCCCAGATGTATGAATGTACGAATGGAGATTTTGAAGGAAAAAGAAATTTCCTGGTTATAGTTTAAATGCTAAAATATTATAAATAGTAATTGAATGAAGATAAATGGAACACAATTACATAAATGAGATACAATTTAAAAATATTACATATTTAAAGCTAATTAAAATGAAAATTCCATGATCTCCACATTAACTTAGTAAGTTTAAGTCATGTTGTAATATTACCCACATTCCCAGAAAACCACCAAGACAGGGCTCATTATAATTTCAGTTATATGTATTTTCCCTTTAAATTGCTGCTAGAAGGCTTTGAGAAATTGAACTCTTGAAAAATTTTAATTTTTGAATTTTATGCATTTGGTTTAATTGTCTTTAGTTTTCATTTCTTCTCTTTAGAAATAAAATCTCTTGTTCTAGCATTGTGGTGTAGCAGCAGGTGAAGCCATTACCTGCAATGCCAGAATTCCATATGGGAGTTGGTTCATGTCCTGGCTGCTCACTTCCTATTCAGCTCCCTGCTAATGGTCGTGGAAGATGCGTAAGTGCTTGGGCCCATGGTACCCTCAATAGGAGACCCAGCTTCCACCTAGTCCAGCACTAGTCATTGAAGCCATCTATCTAGGGAGTGAACTAGCAGATGATCTCTCTCTGTCTCTGTCTTTCCTTTTCTCTCTGTAATGCTGGCTTTCAAAATAAATAAATAAATCTTCAGAAAAAAAGAAAATTTTAATCAGGTACTTCTCAATATATTTTTCTGCACAGCATAGAAAAAAAAATAATGCAATGGTTAGTACAAGAAATTAATCCTACCTAAAAACAGAATTATCAACCTGACAGTTGTACGGGACAAGTTCAATTCAGACTCATCTTGTCAACTACTTTCTACGAACATTGATTTCATCTATTATATTTCTAGAATAATTGAGTACATATTATATACACAACTGGACATTTGTTAAATTAAGCACTCAATATGTCTTAAAATAATGTTATTGAAAGCTTTCATATATTATGCAATATAATCCTGGTGCCATCATTTTCCAACTGAACACAGCATTAAGAGAGATGACTGAACCCCACTAAAGTCACAAGGCTGATGTTATAGTTCTAATCCAGGATTTCTAACTTCAAGGTCACTAGTTTTTCAATTATGTTGCATTTGACTTTAATAACCTCATATGTGTCCCTTAGAAAAAAAAATAAAAATTGCATATGCTTCTCTAGTCTTAGTCTTCCTCCTCAATTGCTACAATCAAAGATTCATTTAGTAAGTTCTTCAAGGACAAGGATCATCTGTCTTCTCTGTACATTCTCAGCTTCTAGTGTGCAGGAGTATTCATCCTGTGATTGTTGACAGATGTTTGCTCTTCAAACCAAATATATGCCAAACCCCAGGTTGTTGTCACCACAAAGCATATCTAATTAATACTTAATTTTTCCAGAAATGGAAATGTCGATTCACTCAGTTGTAAGGTTTCCTGTTTCTGTTTCATTTTAAGGTATCAGGTTTTATTTTTTTCTCTTTTTAAATGATCTTACCAGGAAATTTTTTAAAAGATTTGTTAATTAGAAAGGCAGAGAGAGAAGAGAGAGAAATTAGAAAGATTTTTTCATCTGCTGGTTGACTCCTCAAATGACAATAGCCAAAGCTGGGCCAAGCCCAAGCTAGGAGCCAGGAGCTTCATCTGGATCTTCCACGTGGGTATAGGGGTCCATTCACTTGGGCTATCTTCTGTTGCTTTCCCAGATGCATTAGCAGGAAGTTGGATCAGAATTAGAGACACCAAGACCTGAACATGCACCCATATGGGATTTGGGTTTCAGGCTACAGCTTAATCAATTATGCCATAAAGCAGGCCATAGTAAATGTTTCGACAAAACATATTGAGCTTGTTCATATATATATATATATATATATATACTCTGACATTATCCATATATTTCCATGAGTTATAATTTCACATTTCCTTCTTTACCTTTGGAGTTGAATTAAGGAAATACTAATTAAGTTACAGTAAGACTTGAGACATTCTGATAATAAAGAATGTTTATTCTTTATACTGTACTCTAAATATACTGTGGTGTTTTACAGTATAAAGCTAAGAATTAAAAACTCACAATAAAAATTGCAGAGAAAAATCCAAGAAATCTAAGATCTTAATTTAATCTAAATCTAAGAAATTAATTTTTAATTTTATAAAATTTAAAGCGAAGTGATGCTATAACTAGTACTGAAACAGTATTTTTATACTTTGCGTTTCTGTGTGGGCACAAACTGATGAGGTCTTTACTAATTATATACTGAAGTGATCTTCTGTATATAAAGAGAATTGGAAATGAAAAAAAACAACCTGGTGTTAAAATGGAAATGGCATAGAAAATTAATTTGAAAAAAAAATTATGTAGGATCTCTGTCTTTAATGTGCTGTACATTGCTATTTAATGCTATAATTAGTAATCCAATGGTAGTTTTTTCACTTTATGTTGCTATATGGGCAAAATGTTGAAATCTTTACCTAATATATACTAAACTGATCTTCTGTATACAAAGAGAATTGAAAATGAATCTTTACATGAATGGAAGGGGAAAGGGAGCGGGAAAAGGGAGGGTTGCGGGCGGGAGGGAAGTTATGGGAGGGGGGAAGCCATTGTAACCCATAAGCTATACTTTGGAAATTTATATTCATTAAATAAAAGTTTAAAAAAAATGAAAAATAAATAACCATATCATATTTTTTAAAAAAATATAGTCAAGATATAAATCCTCCATATATTACTTGTCAATAATATTAACAAATCAGTAATACTAGTAAATGACTAAAAAGTTTTTAATACAGATGAGTCTAACATTTATCATTTACCTAAAGATAGTCTAGATCCTGATAATTATAGAATTCAGTTCATGCATGAGCTGCTAACTGCAAATACGTTCTGCCTAGTTTGAGTAGAAAATCAGTAGAAAACTGAATATTTCTATAAGTGCAGGTGAATTAGATATTTTCTTAAAACTAGCTAACCCACATTTTTTCTCATTAATATCTATACAATACAGTTATGCTTGTTTATCTGAATATCTATAAAATGCATTTGCTACTAAGTTATTGATATCATTAGATAAATTATAGCACCTTATTCAATGACTGTGAGAAATATATACATTTGCAAATATTGCTTCTTAAAATAGTATACATATATTCATTGACCCTTGCTATGTGCCAGGCCCCTTTAAAAACCCTGGAGGGATATAGCAGGAAACCAAACAGACAAAAACATTCCTTTCCTTACAGAGCTTACATCAAACTAAGGAGACAGACATAAATAAAATACAGTTATCTATTTCTATTTGTGATGAATTTTGCAAGGGAAATGCACTTTATGCAGTAAAATTATATATCAAAATATTTTAAATCTGGACCAGAGAGTCTCCTTTAATTTTGAAAAGTTTCCATAATGGTTTACTTTGAAAGTCCTCAAAGTGCCATGTTTCTCCAGGTATTGGTCCTGAATCCTGCTGGCATTCATATTTCTATTTGGTGCAGGAGATTTTTCAAGATGCAACCATCACATAAAAAATTGCACATCATAAACATGCAAATAATTTTTTTCTGTTTTTCTTTTTTCAAATGACATAATAAATGGTGTTTTGAAACCAAGTTAAACCTAATTACTCACAATGATATCTTTACAAAATCAACCATCTTGAATTTATATTCCCTTGAAACAAGATTCTGCAATGAAAAGTTCTATGAAGGTTTATAGGGGTCACTCTTGGGAGATACAGAGAGGCAGGGATGCAAAGGGTTGTCATGGGGAGAAGCTGATCAGCTAACTCCAATCTCAATAGCCACAAGACATTATCCAAACAAACCCTGGTGGAATTCTGAAGTCTCAAATTGAAGAAAAGAGGCCGAGCCTCTATAGTTTCATAAAAGGGAGCTTTGTCTCCTGAAAGGGGACATAATTTTTTACAATTCCTAGTGAGGAGCTCTCAGCCATTGATAGGTATTTCTAGCACCTGGGAGATAGCTGTTTATTCCTGAAGAGGAGATTTTGTAGAGTACCACAGTATTCCCGATGGTCACCCATCATTATCAAATATAAATCAAATTTAGAGGAGATCCTTTGTTTATTCTGCAAATAAATTACATATATTTGAAACTTTTTTTAGTCTTAAAACTGTGAGTCTCATCTACTTAGACTTAGGCTATCAAACGATCTACTTTAAAATGTCAACTATTAAACAGCCTCACCTTTCAATGATAAAACAACTCAGAAAAACCATAATTAAGAAATAAATCTGATGCTGGGCCAATGCAATTGATAGCATGATAATTAAAACTTTAACATATACAATTTCATTAAGTGCCATCAACAGTAATATTTCATTTGGTACTCGATGCATGGAACTCATCTAGAAATTTCTTTCTTGCTGATGAAGACATTGAAGTGCAAAGAAATGAGATAACTTAAATAAGGTAATGGCAGAAGGTTACATTAAACTGTCTTTTGATACCAGGTAATCATGAGCAGCAAAAACCTCTTTGGTAGGTAGGGTTGAAGCAGAGGCAGGAACACATCTCTAATTCACATATAGTCTGTTTCAGCTGTAGAATGTAAATGCATTTTTAATGAATGTATATTTAACTTAAATGTGCAAATCATAAAATGTAATATGATCAAGACTATTAAAAATCTTTTTTTCACCCTTAGAAAGCTTTTCAGTACCAAGTTCCTGAAAAGAGTTCTGTACAATAATAGTAAATTGATTATTATAGGCTTCAGCGTCAACAAATACTGTAAGCATCTTCCATATAACAATGATTACTACGGGCATCAAGAAAAGAGTGATAAAATAGGAATGCTGATTCTCCTTTTAGAGAGATCGACAGAGTGAAGGAGCTCCCACCCATTGGTTCAAACCTCAAAGGCCCACAAAAGCTGAATATGGATTAGAAGCCAGGAACTCAATCAAGGTCTCCCACATCAGTGACTCAACTAATTGAGCCATCACTGCTACATATCAAGGTACACATTAGTCTGAAGCTGGAATTGGGAAAGAGCTAGAACTTGAAGCTAGGCACTCTGTTATAGGAAGTGGGTGTACCAAGCGGCATCTTATCTGTTATGCCAAACAACTACACCTGTTGACTTTTCTCAAACTACAACAAAAGCATAATAAAGTAAAGTATTATTTAACTGACTCTTGGAGAATGGACTAAGGATGTACAAAGTTTCTTCACAGTATTGATGATGTGAAAGCTAATCATTTTTCAATGGTGCTTTTAATTAAGTGTTTACATTTTTCTTTTGTATAAATCTCCAAATTTCATGGATTCAAATTTCAACTTTATAAATTACAAAGTTCACATAAAGAAAAATAAAAATAACTATATGAACTCTTAAATTTATCAACTTTACCATAACACCATAAGAAAAATGTCAAAGCAGTAACTTTTTTTAAGATTTATTTATTTATTTGAAAGCCAGAGTTACACAGAGAGAGGAGAGGCAGAGAAAAAGAGAGAGAGAGAGAGAGAGAGAGAGAGAGGTCTTCCATCCAAAGGTTCACTCCCCAATTGGCTGCAATGGCCGGAGCTGCGCTGATCCAAAACCAGGAGCCAGGAGCTTTCTCCGGGTACCCAATGTGGGTGCAGGGGCCCAGAGACTTGGGCCATCTCCCACTGCTTTGCCAACCCATAGCAGAGAGCTGGATCGGAAGAGGAGCAGCCGGGACTAGAACCGGTGCCCGTATGGGATGCCGGCGCTTCAGGCCAGGGTGTTAACCCGCTGCGCCACAGCACCAGCCCCAGAGTAGTAACTTTTAGATTATACTTAGTGTCATTATTAAGTATAAACATACCATGTGAAAGTTCTACTGGAGATTTCCACATTGCCTGCATTTATATACATACAGTCTTAGGGGAACTCTTACAGTGCATTAATAATCAATATATAAAAAGGAAAAATAGTTTGCTATACTATGCTAATAACAAATTTCATGACAAATATCATTGACTAATTGAAATATACTAGACTTTGTGATAAGACTTGGAACATTAATAATATTAATAGTTACTTATTATTTCCTTATATAGCATTCATATATAAATTGCATAGCATAAGATACCATCATATGAATTTACCTGTGCTTTTTAAATATATATGATGTGCACTGGCAAAAAAATAAAATGCAGATGTTTCTTCTACAAGTCCACCATCTGCTGAGGATAACAGGCATACAACTACTACTTGGTGAAAAAATGGAAGTGTGATCTGAGTCCTAATGAGTTCCTCTTTTATCAATGAATCTCAAAATCAGGTACCATCTTTTGCATAATTCTTGCATGCCAGGCCTTCAACCAAGTTGGAGTGGTTGTGTATGTGAAAGTAACTTGAAGCTCAGAAAAACTGGAATAACTATTTGGTGTTAAACTATATAACTTAGAATTTGCTTCATTAAAAAATCTTTTGGGAAATGTATAGGGCAAATTTGGTTATAGCATTGACCTTTTAAACTTATACTTCCCAGAGCATAACAACACTTTCTGAGTGTCGTGAATGTTCTATGATTTTATCCACTTTCATAATATTTTGTTCAGTGCATTTTCTTAAAACCTGTTCTGAAATCTTTTTCCTAATTTAAAGAAAACACTATTACTGTAGCTTTTGGTTATCATATGATAAGAAACCCATATCAGCATTGATTTAGGGAGTTCCAATTAAAAGATAAATCTAAACTAATTGTTTTATTAATTAAAATTAGTGAGAGCATAGGAGCAGATGTTTAGCTCAGTTGTTAAGACAATGATGTCCCATATTAGAGTGCCTGAGTTTAATATACAGCTCTGGCTCTTGACTGCAGCTTCCTGCTAATGGAGACCCTGGGAAGCAGGGGCAAATCACCATTGAGTTACTGCAGCCCACCTGGGAGAACCTGATTTTGTTCTTTGCTCCTGCACATTCCCTGCTGTTGTGGACACTTGGTGAGTAAACCCGTGGTTGGGAGCTCTTTCTCCTGTCTATGTGTCTCTGTCTCAATGCCTCTCAAATAAAAAACAAAGACCATCGAGTTCTTTATCTCCATTTTAGAGTACTTTTTCCTGGGGTTATATTAGGAAAAGTTCTTTTGCAAGGTAAGTTCAGGAAAGTCACACTGTATATTTTCTAGAAGCTTAGATTCTGTTTTCTGAAATCCATAGTAAGCAAACTCCTTGCAAAAGACCAAATAATAAATATTTCAGGCTTTTCAACTCAAGCAGCAATATCAAGAATATTATAAGTGTACTTTAATAACAAAAGAGAAAATAGATTTTCTTAATACTCTTATAGATGAACTTCAAAGTATTGTATTAATTGAGTACAACTTTGGTAATAGAAGTCAGCTAAAGAGAATGGAATTTTTTAAAACTTTTAAAAATTTTACCTATTGTTTTTTAACAGTTGCAGAAAGAGAAAGAGAAATAGAGAGAAATCTTCTATCTACTGGTTTACTCTCCAAATTGCTGCAATGGCCAAGGCTGGACAAGGCCACAAAAGGAGCCTAGAACACCATCTGGGTCTCCCACATGGGTAGGAGGCACCCAAGTTCAGGGGCACCTTCTGCTGTGTTCCCAGGCATGTTATCAGGAAGCTAGAAAGGAAGTGGAGCAATTGGACTAAAACCAGCACTCACATGGGATGCCTGCAATGCAGGCAGTGGCATAATCCACTGTGCCACAATGCAGGGCCTCCAATTTTTTTTATTATTATTTGACAGGTAGAGTTATAGACAGTGAAAGAGAGAGAGACAGAGAAAAAGGTCTTCCTTCCGTTGGTTCACTCCCCAAATGGCCACTATCGCCGGCACCGCACCGATCCGAAGCCAGGAGCCAGATGCTTCTTCCTGGTCTCCCATGCAGGTGCAGGGGCCCAAGCACTTGGACCATCCTCCACTGCCCTTCTGGGCCACAGCAGAGAGCTGGATTGGAAGAGGAGCAACTGGAACTAGAACCCAGTGCCCATATGGGATACTGGCGCCACAGGTGGCGGATCAACCAAGTGAGCCATGGCGCCCGCCCTGGGCCCTCTGAATTTTATATATTTGAGAGACCCAGAGGGAGAGAAATGGACAAAAATAGTTCATTTCCTAAATGCCCACAAATACTGGGTCTGGGTCATGACAAAATTAGGAGCCAGGACCTTAATCCAGATCTTCTTTGTAGTTGTCATGGACTTAACTACTTGAACCGTCAACTTCTGCTTCCCAGTGTGCACATTAGCAGGAAGCTGGAGTTGGCAGCAGAGAAAGGACTTGAACCCAGGCACTCCAATATGGAATGCAAGCATCTCAACTACCAGGTGAAGCACCTAATCTGAGAATGAAGATTTTAATGGAGATAATATTTTGATTAATTAGAGTTCAAAACAACTGTTCCCTGTTGTCAAGACAATTACAAATACTCATTTGTAAAAAGGTTAGTACTTACACTTCCATCAAAAACAGGTGAAGGTTGAATGTCCTAATTTGTGGTTTGCCACCTACTTTAGGTGGTCTCAGTATTATCATTGCTACTTCTTACAAGTTTGTCATGGCTTATACTTTTTAACATACAGTTCAAAATATTTTGTAATTTATGATCTGATTTCTTTTTTAATCTAGAAAGTTTTTTAGAGGTTGTGAATTTCTCATTTTAAAAAGCTATTTACAAGCTATTATTCACTTCGTCCTGATTACACCATGTTTCACATTCTATGAGTTTTTAATCTTTGATATTTGATGAGATTTACAGTAAGACACATAGTAATCAAGTTTGCATATGTTAATGTTTCTAGCTAGCCAATGTGTACTCCAAATTAATATATTTTCTGTACAATTCAAGTAGGACAGTTGATGATAGAGTTTTCTGATTTTCTGTAATTACTTTGTATGTTTTATTTTTAAAGTTATTCTATTAGCTGTCAAGTAAGCTGTAGTTGATTGTAGATTTGTCTATTTCCCTCTTAGGAATCTCTATTATTTTTTCATCTACTATGGAACTGTTATATGTTGCATATGGATTTTCGACTTTGATATCTTCCTGGTGGATGAAAGATCATTATGAAACGTTCTCTTGGGGCTGGGTATTGTGGCACAGTGGGTTAAGCCACCACTTGCAATGCTTGGCATCCCATATATTAGTCAGTCCAAGTCCTGGGGCTGCACCTCTTCAGTCCAGTTGCCTGTTAATACTCCTGGAAAAGAAGCAAAAGATGGCTGGAGTACTTGAGCCCCTACTATGCATATGGAATGAACCAGAAGGTGGAAGATCTCTCTCTCTCTCTCTTTCTCTTTTTCTTCTTTCTCCTTCTTCTTTTTCTCTCTCTCTGCCCCTCTTTCACTCTCTGTAATTCTTTCTTTCAAATAAATAAATACATCTTGAAAAACGTCTATTTTTACTCTCTATGTTTCTTTTCTGTAAGTTATCTTTCTCTAAAATTATCTAAATGACTAGTCACCAGTGTCTATTATATTTCTATGTCAATCATATTTAATACATAATTATTAATAACCAGGATCTATAACTATAATTAACATGTTTTTGTCAGTATTGAAAAGTTGAATTTTATCTAGTAAGGCAATCTTTATTTTTTATTTGGAATAGTTAATAAATGTACCAACAGTCATCAATATATTTGGATTAACAGCAGTGATCTTGCTATTTGATTTGTATTTTCCCCATCTTTTTTATGCTCCTTTATGTCTGTTTTCTTGCTCTTTTTGTGTTTTACACACACAAATACAGCATTCTGTGCTTTTCTTCTATTAGCATGCCACTTATATGTATTTTTATTATTATTTTAAAGCTTATCTTTTATGTTAAGCATGCATTTGTGACTCATGAAGAATCAGGAAGCTTTTTAAAGATTCATTTTCATTTATTTGTAAAGTAGAGGGAGAGAGAGAGAGAGAGATTATCCACCTGCTTGTTCATTCGCCAAGTGGCCTCAACAGCCTGGGCTATACCACGTGGAAGCCAGGAGCTTGGAACTCCATCTGAGTCTCCTGCAGGTCCAAGTACTTGGGCCATCTTCTGCTGTTTCCATAGGCACAGTGGCAGGGAATGAACCAGTGCTCTCATATGGGATGGGAGCCTCACAGATGGCAGCTTGATCCTCCGCACCACAGTGACAGCCCTTGTGAACCTTGTTATTTTACTGCTTTCCCAATGTTGCTTTTCCTTAGAATATTTCAGCTCTAGTTATTTAATTTCTATATTTTGCATTTCTGAGCTCAGGGATTGTGATTGTTATATGCCTGTTTGTTCTCCTATATTTTAAACTGTAGGAAATAGTATCATTATTTTTTTAAAATCAAAATATCTTATGCTCTGTGTTATAGATTTTTTTTTCTCTGAGATCATTGTTCTTTAGAGTGAAGATTCTTTTTAACGATGGTTTCTCACAGTTGTGGTTTTCTTGAATGTGTCTTTATTTTCTTTTTTTAACATATTTTCACAGAGTATATAGTGCTATATTAGCAGTTATTGGTTTCATTGCTTTAAATGTATCATTTTTTTCCTGCCTTTCATTGTTTTTGGTGAAAAGTCAGCTTTCAGTCTCATCATTTCTCATTTTTCTTTGGCATTTTCTGTTTTTATGTTTCAACAGATTAGCTATGGTTGTGTGTTGTTTTTTGTTTTTATCCAGTTTATCTGTGGTTTATATATTTCATTAGTCTTCAAAATCACTGATTTATTTTTCAGATAATGATTCTAACTCATTTCTCTACCCTCCTCTTGGAATCTATCATCTATCTATCTATCTCTCTATCATCTATCATCTATCTAACCATACATACAATATACACAGACCAATTGACATTATCCTCTATATATCTTTTTCTCTATTTCCCATTTTTCTCCCTGTTTGTAATATGCATATTTTATATTGACCCATCTTTAAATTTAACTTTATTTGTCTTAATTTCTGTTAACGTCATATATGGAGTTCTCAATTTCAATTACTTTTTTTTTCAGTTCTAGAATTTTCCTTTGATTTTTTAATAGTTTCTACTTATCTGGTAAATTTTTCCATTTAAAAAAAATCCCTATTAACCTCCAATTTTTGAATATACCAATCATTATTTGAAAATTCCTTTTGATAACCCCTATTTTTTCATCGCTTGTTTTGCTCTTACATTAGAGAAAGTTAGTCTCGTCTTTTGACATTTTTATTGAATAATAAGACATGCAATTGAGTTGTAATTTTCATTGAATGCCACATGTTCTGTATAAAAAAGTAGAGGGTCCAAATAACGTACTTTCCTCTGGAGAGGGCTCATCATTTTCTTCACTAGGCAGATGGGTATGTGAGCTGTTCTGCTTAATCAGATTATGAATTATGAAAGTAGGCTATGATTCTATTGTTTTTGGTTTGCTCTGTTCTTAAAGCAAAGCTCTTTGGAGATTTCAGATGATACCTTATTTCTTTTACCAAACTCCTCCTGCCAGGGTGACTTGAATTTGATACTTTTTCTCAGCACTTTTAGATTGTCAGATAATATGCTCTGTTCTTTAGAGGTTTAGATTTGAATTTTTAACTTTCACCCAGCCAGAAATGAAGCCTAAATGACCTGGCATCATGGTATAGTGGGTAAAGCCACTGTCTGCAACGCTGGCATTCCATATGTGTGTTGGTTTGTGACCCAGCTACTCCACTTCGAATCCAGCTCCCTGCTAATAGCCTGGGAAGAGCAGAAGATGGCCCAAGAACTTGAGCCACTGCCACCCATGTGGGAGATGCAGATGCAGCTCCTGGCTCCTGGTTATGCCCTGGCATAGCACTGGCCAATGCAGCCATCTGGAGAGTCAGTCTGTGGATGAAAGATCTCCCCCTTGCCCCATGTATGTTCTCCCTCTCCCTCGGCAACTCTTTCAAAATAAATGAATACATCTTCAAAAACCTCTCATATTTTAAGGGCAAAAGAGGATTTCAATCAAGAAAGATATGGCTAAAAATAAACTACAACAACTCATGACCATTTTAGAAAAAAATTATTAGTAACAATCACCCATTAAATAGTCTATTAGATTTCATATGTGGACATGGGACTCTGTGACAAGTGTCACGCAAAGACCCAGGTTTACAGAGCAATCAACTGCCTGTAGGACATTTCAACAAACTACTCAGCAGGGGCTGATTCAAGTCCCAGCTGATCTCCTTCTGACCCAGCTCCCTGTAATGCACGTGGGAAGGCAGCAGGAGATGGCCCAAGCGCTTGGGCCTTGCACTCACATCAGAGACCCAGAAGAAATTCCTTGCTCCTGGTTCCGATCTGAGCCAGGCCTGGCTATTGCGGCCATTTGAACCAGCAGATGGAATATTCTCTCTCTCTCTTTCTCTCTCTCCCCCTCTCTATAACTCTGCTATTCAAATAAATCTTAAAAACAAAACACCTATGTATCTTACACCAGTCATATGAAAGAAAGAGATTGAAGTAGATTATCTGTAAACATCTTATCCCAGAGACATTAATTGGTTCAATGTTGTTAGAATTCACCAGAAAACAGAACCAATAGGATATAGATAGATCTAGATATGGATATAGAAGAGAGGACTTATAGGAATAGGCTCACCTCATTATGGAGGCCAAGAGGTTCTGTGATCTGTCCCCCAGGATGTGGAGATGCAGTAAAGACAGTGGGTAGCTTAATCCAACTCTACAGGCTTGAGCACCAGTGGAGCTAATTGTGTAACTCCCTATCTGAGCCCGAGAGTCTAAGAATCATGGAAGGAGGATGCTGATGTATGTTATGGAGTTGAAAGGGCTGAGAACCAGGAATTCTGATGTCCAACACCAGGAAAAGTTGGGTGTCCTAACTCAAAAAGAGCAAGACATTGGTTCAATCAGGTCCCCCAACAGATTAGATGAGACCTACCCACATTGTTCAAGATCGTTGTCAAATAGCTTAATGATTTTGAAACTGTTGTAATATTGTGGAACAGGGCAATACTCACATGTTTATGGTGATGCCGATGTAAGCAAACCCAAGGGCTGTTCACCATGTAAAAGTATATAACGTCCAATTATGTACAGCACATACTTGCAATGACAATAAATGAGTGTTATTAGTTTAGGTACTTACTATACTAAACTTTTTATAATATTTTAGAGTGGATTCCTACTTACAAAATAGTTTACTCTAAAACCACATTCAGTGTTATGCCTGCAGCAGCCTGTAATATCTCATGTTTATATCTTGATTACATAAAGGGACCACATCAACTGATTGATTTACACCATCTAGTTTTGTGTAACTGTGCTCTATGTTGAATCACACAGCAAAATCTCCTATTGACATGTTTCTCAGACTGTATCCCAATTGTTGAGCAACATATGGAGCATTTCCGTTCATAAGAATTATAAAAATTTGAAGGTGTTATTACTATTAAATAAAGATATACCTGTAAATTTAGAGTGGTTTACATTATTTATTTAGATATGATAGTATCAAGAACATCTAACTTTTTAAACTTGTTTCTCACATTTTAAGAATAATGTAAGGTTACATTGAAAAGTTTGACTATTCTTGATTAAGTAACAGTGAATGAAAATTGATTTTTCTTGAAAGTAAGTAGAAGAGTTTTTTTTTTATGAAAAAGTTAGATTTGATTTCTTTTTCTTATTGTAAAAAACAAAGAACATGAAATCTACCCTTTAGATCCTGAAAAAGAAATAAAAATTCAGACATTTAGATATTGTTTATTTAGGAGCCTATAAAGGAAGAATTATTTCATAGCTTTTCATGCTTCTTTGTAAGGGAGAGAAAAGGACAAGAAACAAAAACAATGAATTTATTGAGAAAAAAAGGTGAGGTCAATATAATAAAAATGTCATCCAAATACCAGCCCCTGTTTTTCCATTTTAAAATATTATTTGCCTTAACTTGGGTAATATTAACATAACCTAGGATCACAAATTAACTTAGCTTTTCTCTGGCCAAATGAATGCTATCCCACTTGAAATGTGCCCTTTCTCATTCCGCTTTAGTTCTTGGCCTAACATAAGAGTGTTGTGGTGAGATGAGACAAAGAGAATTCTTCATTACCTGCTTTACATCATGGAAGTGACAAATAATAAAATCCAATCTTTATCCACTAAAAATCATTTATTCCTTCATTAAAATAATATTTATTGCTAGTATTGTAAAAGTAACTAGGATGCTCCTCTGTGCTGTAAGCAAGCAGAGGATGTATAAATGTCCTTTTGGGAAAGGACAGGGAAGATTTATTACAGATTATATAATGGAGAGACAGTTGCTAAATGCCCTACAAAGAGACTCTCCATGTAAAAATCACTGAGAATACATTCATAAAAAACAAAACCTTATCTTTCTAGCATACCCACACTTTCCACCTTTGCCCTAAATTTGATGTGTTTATTCTCTTCCTAACTCAGCTCTCCTATTGTTGCCAATTCTAGTTCCCCACATAACCTATAGTAATAATTAGCTCCATATTTAATGGTTAGTCCTCTTATTTTCTACAGATTTCAACTTGTATTTCCATGCATTAAAAAAAAAAAAGCTGTCTTCCAATGTCCTTGTTATCGAAGACACCTTCTCTTTCTTACTTCAGGACAAACTTCTTAGGGTATACCATATATGCTATAAGCTTGCTCTGACTTTTACTGGTGGACTCTTGCCAAGGTCAATTCAGATCCTTGAATATCAAATGCAATGACTCATGCTCTATCTAATACCAACTTGAACCCTCTGTAATGCTTGAATTGAGGACCATCTCCTCATCAAAAAATAAAAAAGAATTTATTGTTTTGTTTTATTCGTATTAGTCTCCTTTAGTTACTTATTTATATTTATTTTTTAACTTTTATTTAGTAAATATAAATTTCGAAAGTACAGTTTATGGATTACAATGGCTTTTTCCCCCCATAACTTCCCTCCCACCCACAACCCTCCCTTCTCCCACTCCCTCTCCCATTCCATTCACATTGATTCATTTTCAATTATCTTTATATACAGAAGATCAATTTAGTATATATTAAGTAAAGATTTCATCAGTTTGCAACCACACAGAACATAAAGTGTAAAATACTGTTTGAGTACTTGTTATAGCATTACTTCACATTGGACAACACATTAAGGACAGACTTAACAAATTGACACTCTTGTTTAAGGCGTCAGTAATCTCCCTAGGCTCTTGTCATGAGTTGCCAAGGCTATGGAAGCCTTTTGAGTTCACCAACTTTGATCTTATTTAGACAAGGTCATAGTCAAAGTGGAAGTTCTCTCTTCCCTTCAGAGAAAGGTACCTCCTTTTTTGATGGCCCATTCTTTCTACTGGGATCTCACTCGCAGAGATCTTTCATTTAGGTCTTCTTTTTTTTTTTTTTTTTCCCAGAGTGTCTTGGCTTTCCATGCCTATAATACTCTCATGGGCTCTTCAGCCATATCCAAATGCCTTAAGGGCTGATTCTGAGGCAAGAGTGTTTTTTAGGACATCTGCCATGTACCATTGGTACATACCACCTTGATGGGATTGTATTGGAATCCCCTGGCACATTTGTAACTCTACCATTTGGGGCAACTCAGCTTGAGCATGTTTATAATATAGGCTATTGTTCCTACATGCTTTCCTTGAAGTTGATGTAATCTCACTGTTATTGGAGAATGTAAACTAGTAAAGCCATTGTGGAAGATAGAATCGACGTTCCTCAGAAATCTGAACATAGATCTAACATATTACTCAGCCATCCTACTCCTGTGAATTTACTCAAATCAAATGAGAGTGATCTGCACCCCCACGTTTATTGCAGCACAATTCACAATACCTAAGATATGGGATCCACACATATGTCCATCAGCTGATGACTGGACAAAGAAAATGTGGTGTATATACACTACGGAATCCTACTTAGCTTAAAAAAAGAATGAAATCCTGTCTTTTGCAACAAAATGGATGCAACTAGAAACCATTATACTTGGTGAAATAACCCAGTCCCCAAAAGGCAAATATGTTTTCCCTGAACTGTGGTAATTAATAGAATACAAAAAAATGTAATATATATGAGAAAAATTGACATTTTTTTCATCTTACTATTTATTGAATTCTTTACTTAGTTTCAGTTAATAAACTGAAAGTGTTTTATTAATTAAATTGAATAATTAAATAATAAATAAATAAATAAATAAATAAAACGGAAGAGTAAGAAAGGAAGGAGTAGGGAGGCTGAGTGTGGACGGGAGGGAAGTTAAGGTGGGAAGTATCACTATGCTCCTAAATCTGAATATATGAAATACATGAAATTTGTTCACGTTATGTAAATACAAAATACAAGAAAAAGTTGGCATACCCTCTTGTTTTTTTATGTTCTTCACATTCTTTCATTGTACTTATCACCTTAATATGGTCAAGGCTTGTAATCAGACATCCTCTGAATTCTGAGGCTGCTGTTTACTTCTGTATAACTCAGAGAAAGTGGTTCTCTGAGCCGTAAAGTGTGCAAATGCTTAATGAAGATAACTATTGTATGGACTTATAACGTAGGGTTATAATGAAAATCAAATTGAGATAACTCGTATAGCAATTTTGGTGGTGACAGAGCTTATAAATAATGAATGGTAGATGGTAGTGTAATTATAACTTTTCATAATATTACATTCTAGTCTAATGCTCTGATAACTGCAGAATTTAAGTTCTATACCAGCACTATCTGACAGACCTCTATGATAGTGAAAATGTTGTACATTAGGATCGGCATTGTGGTGCAGCAGATTAAACTGCCACTCAGGACACTGCCATCTAAAAACAGAGTGTCAGTTTTATCTCTGGGTGCTTTGTTTATTACCCAACTCCCATATAATGTGCTGAGGTGAGCAGCAGAAGGATCAAATACTTGGGATGCTGCCATGCATACAGGAGACCAAAATGTCCGTGGCTCCTGCTTTCTTACAGGTCCAGACAGGGCTGTTGCAGCCATCTGGGAAGTGAACCAGAGGATGGCAGATCTCTTTCTCTGCCTCTCCTTCCGTCTCTGTTTCTCTGCCTTTCAAATAAATTATGAGAGTATGTCATTGTAAAAATTTAAAAAAAAATGAGAAAGGAAGGAGGAGGGAGGGGGGGAACATGGGCAGGAGGGAGCGTAGGGTGAGAAGTATCACTATGTTCCTAAAATTGAATATATGAAATGCATGAAATTTGTTCACCTTCTATAAATAACAAAAACTTTTAATATGTTGAATATATTCATATCTGCTATCTAATATGGTAACCATTCTTCACGTATGGCTATTGAAATCTTTGAAATGTGGCTACTATGAAAAAACATCTGGGGGCTGGTGCTGTGGTGTAGCAGATGAAAGCCACGGCCTGCAGTGCCAGCATCCCATATGGGAGCTGGTTTGTGTCCTGGCTACTCCATTTTTGATCTAGTTCTCTGTTGTGACCTGGGAAAGCAGTAGAAGATGGTCCAAGTCCTTGGGCCCCTGCACCCATATGGGAGACCAGGAGGAAACTCCTGGCTCCTGGCTTCAGATCAGTGCAGCTCCAGCCCATGTGGACAACTGGAAATGAACCAGCAGATGGAAGACATCTCTCTCTCTCTGTCTCTGCTTCTCTCTCTGTGTAACTCTGACTTTCAAATAAATAAATCTTTAAAAAAAAAAAAAAACCCACAACAGAAGGAAGACCTTTCGCTCTGACTCTCTCTCTCTCACTGCCTAACTGCCTGTCCAAAAAAAAAAAAAAATCTATAATTTTAGCTTTAATTTTAATTAGTATAAATGTAAATGTATATGACCAGCAGTTGTTATAATGGACAATACAGCTCTAGAGTTTTATTTTCAACTTCTTCCAAATTGTTATGTTAGCAAATTTATTAAATGCCTAAACACTAAATTCCTCTTTTTATATGGAAGCTGCTACTTTTTTGAATTTCCTATTTTAGTTAAAGGCATCACTATTCACCAAAACAAAATGTTCAAATGCTATGTGATGTATTAGGATTCACTCTGAAATGAAAAGAGTATGACCTTTGAATCAAACACACCTGGATTCAAATCGGGCATCTCCATTTCCTTGCCATCTGACCTTGGGCAAATTAAATAAGCCACAAGAATCTCATTTTTTTTTATTTGTAAAATAGAAATAAATATGTGTATCACACATGGCTATTATCAGGATTAAATGGCATAGCATATGTAAAACATATGGCATTGTGCTGCATATACAAAATATTTGTATTTCATAAATATACATTACTTCTTTTCTTGCCTTCCATTTCAAATGGATTAACAGATCTATTGATCTGTGCCTGAAATATTTTTTGAGTTTTTCTTTCCATTTCTTTTGAGTAAGCTCTTATCATCTATCTCTTTCTCATCAAATTTTCTAGTAGAACAATCTTTCAATGTTTCTTTCCAGTTCTTTTTAGTAATCTGTCCTATGCAATATTCATCCTCTAAGTCTCCTCAAAATAGCATTCCAAAATGTAAATTTGATCATGTCGCTTACTATTCATTGCTTTATGCTTTTATTATGCAAGTGTGTAATTCAGTATAGCATGGCCCTTTTATTTAAGTGGTATTACAAGTGCTATCACAGCACAGATATTCTTCTGCAGCTGTCAAACTCACATCTTTATGGCCTACATTCATGTTTCTGATACACACAATTCCCATCTATTTTTATATTTACTACACATTTAAAATATGCAAGAATATTTTTGTTTTTCCAGTGATAAACATTTAAGGTTGCTTTCAATATTCTCTTATATTTTTCTTGGATAAGACTTTTCTTGGATATATACCAATAACATTGAATAAGGTGAATAAGTCTAATTGAATTCTATGTATATAGGTTGAACATTCCTAATCTGAAAATCCAAAATTGGCAAAACTCCAAAATTTGAAATTTTTTGAGATTTAAAAATCTGGCCTCAGGTGAAAATGAATTGCAGTAAAATGTAGAAACACTAAAAATATCACATAAAATTACCTTTGGTCTACAGATATAAAGTATTATGAAATATAAATGAATTTCTTTTCAAACTTGAGCCCTATTCCCAAGTTATCTCATTATGCAGATGCAAATATTCAAAAAAGTCCAAAATACCAAACATTTCTAGTCCCAAGCATTTTGGTAAGGGATATGCATCCTGTATATACAATTTTGTAACCATCATCCAGATCAAGAATATAAGTTTCAATATTCCAGAAAGCCACTATTTTTCCCACAAATTTCATACCCCAAAAAATGAACAAGTAGAATATAATCCATAAATTTCCAGGACTTATTTTTCCATTGTGTCCTTGATACACATTTGAATTATTTCTACTGTCTTTCTCTTGGTAGTAAAATTCTATGGAATAAGTGTATACACTCGCTTCTATTCAGATTTTAGCTAGGAGGGAAAGTACTTGATCATAAGATAAGTACATATTAAGATACAGTAATTACTGTCTATACCATTTTTGAAAGTGGGCTACAATCAACACTCTTACAAAAATGTGAGAGTTTCAGTTGCTTCACATCTTAGACAAAATTGGTATTCTGTTGCTATTCTGACAGGTATGTAGTGATACAGCATTATGGTTGTGTTATTTTATTGACAACCAATGTTTTAAAAGTATGTTTTTATGACTACTAAAGTTTGCATACTCTCTTTTATAAAGTACTTTTCAATATTTTAACAATCTTATTTTGTCTTTCAAAAACTTACAAGATTTTACATACTCTAGAATATATTGTTGAATATATATATTGCAAATATATTCACTAACTCTGTATTGTCTTCCCCTTTCAATGTGTATTTCATGTAAAAACAATTTACTTGTTAGGTTGATGATAATACTGTAGTATACTCCTTATTACTTACGCTAAATTAAAGAAAATATTCTGTTCTCCATTTAAAGTTTTGTTTTTTGTTTTAGATCTTACATTTATGACTATTATATGATCTATCTAGAATTAATTTCTGTGTACAGTGTAATGTAGTGTCTGGGTTCTTTTTTCATATTTCCATATGGAATTTCAATTGACCCACCACAATTTATTGAAAATGTGATCATTTCCCTTCATTGAATTGTGGCCCTGGCTGTCATAAATCATGTTACTAAATGTAGTAGTGCCACTACATAAATTGCTGTAATTTTAAAATGCTTTATAGCTGGCATTGTAAAAACTACAGTTTTGTTCTTAAACTTGCGTTTTCTAAACTAGATTCTATATCCTTTTCATTTCCATATACATTTTTGAATTAACTTTCCAGCATATATAAAATCAATTGGAATTATATTAGATTTCTTTGAATTTGGTGGGGCTGGTGCTGTGATGTAGCGGGTAAAGCTGCCGCCAATGTTCTCGGCATGCCATATCAGTGCCAGTTCAAGTCCCAGCTGCTTCACTTCCAGTCCAGTTCTCTGGGGAAGCAGTAGGGATAGCCCTAGTTCTTGGGCTCCTGCACTCCAGTGGGAGACATGGATGAAGCTCCTGGCTCCTGGCTTTGGATAGGCCCTGCTCAGGCCATTGTGGAAATTTGGGTAATGAACCAAAGGATGGAACACCTCTCTCTTTCTCTCTCTCTCTCTCTCTCTCTTTCTCTCTGCCTCTGCCTCTGCCTCTCTGTCACTCTGCTTTTCAAATAAATAAATAAACAAATCTTTTTTTTAAAAAAAAAAACAGAATTTGGTGAGATTTGTTATACTGAGAATATTATAGCTTCAATCTCAAAACATGATATGGTTATACACATATTTAAGTCTTATTTAAAGGAAAAATCTATATTGCATACTGCAATATAGATACATTTACTTATTCATTGCAATAATATTTCTGACAAAAGTTTTTCATACAATATATACATTTGAATAAGGGTAGTTTTACTCTTTCATTTCAATATTCATAAATTTCATTTTTCTTGCCTTATTGCACTGGATAAAATTGTATTTGTAGACTTCTCAAAATCAATCAACTATGTGAGTTTGTTCATTGGTCTGTTTTTTATGTCTGTAGCTAAGATTACAGTGTCTTGCTTGCTACACTTCTGTAGTAGCTCTTGATATCAGGTATCTTAGTATTTGGACTTCATTCTTATTTAACAAAAAGTTGTCTGGGCTATTTTTTTAATTTAGAATCATCTATTACTACTTACAAAAACACAACTTTATAGAATCTTTTTAGTGACAAATTATAGTCATGTTTTCTAACAATATTTAATATTTTTATAGTATTAAAATTATGTTATAAAAATTTCAACTTCTGATTGTTACTAATATGTAGCCATCCATACTGTCTTCCACAGTGGCTGTTCCAGTTTAGATTCCCACCAACAGTGGATTAAGGTACCTTTCTTGCTACATCCTAACCAGTTTTTGTTGTCTATTGATGTCTATGACAGCTAACAGAGGTGAGGTGAAACTTCATTGTGGCTTTGATTTGTATTTACGTGGTGGTTAGAGATCCTTAGCATTGTTTCATGTATCTGTTGGCCATTTGGATTTTCTCTTTTGAAAACTGTTCAAGTCCTTTGCCCATTTTATAGCTGGATTATTTTTTGTTGCTGAGTTTCTTCAGCTCATTGTAGATTCTGGATACTGGATATAAATTCTTTATCAGTTGTGTATTTCACAAATACTTTCTCCCATTCTGTCAGTTGCCTGTTTATTTTGTTGAGTACTTTATTTGTACTACAGAAGCTTCTCAGTTTGATGTAATCTCATTTGTCAATTTTGGTTTTGATATCTTGTGCTTCTGGGGTCTTTTCCAAGAAGTCTTTTCCCATGTTATTTGTTTTTAAAGATTTATAAATTTTACTTTGAAAGTCAGAGTTACAGGGAGAGAGGAGAGGCAGAGAGAGGGAGAGAGGTCTTCCATCCAATGATTTACTCCCCAACTAGCCACAACGACTGAAACTGTGCCAACCTGAAGCCAGGAGCCAGGAGCTTCCTCTGGGTCTCCCACGCAGATGCAAGGGCCCAAGGACTTGGGCCACCTTCTACTGCTATCCCAGGCCATAGCAGCAAGCTGGATGGGAAGTGGAGCAACCAGGTCTTGAACTGGCACCCATATGGGATGCTGGCGCTTCAGGCCATGGTGTTAACCCGCTGTGCCACAGTGCTTGCCCCTCCTATGTCATTGCCTTGCAGGGTTTCCTCAATGTTCTCTAATAATTTGATGGTATTGGGTTGTAGATTTAGGCCTTTCATCCACTTTGAGTGGATTTTTGTGTAAGGTGTAAGGTAGGGTTCTTGCTTTATACTTATGCATGTGGAGATCCATTTTTTCCAGCTCCATTTGTTGAAGGGACTGTCCATGGATTGATTTTAGCTCCTCTGTCAAACATAAGCTAGTTGTAGATGCATGGATTAATTTCTGGAGTTTCTATTCTGTTCCTTTGGTCTACACATTTGTTTTTGTGCCAGTACTAGGCCATTTTGATTATAACTGTCCTGTAGTATGTCTTGAAATCTGGTAATGTGATGTCTCCAGCTTTTTTGCTGTGTAAGATTGTTTTAGCTATCTGAGTTCTCTTGTGTTTACATGAATTTCCTTTTTAAAGACTTATTGATTTATCTCAAAGTCAGAGTTACACAGAGGCAGAGACAGAGAGAGAGAGAGAAAGAGAGAGAGAGAGGTCTTCCATCCACTGGTTCATGCCCCAGATGGACACAACGACAAAAGCTATGCTTACCCAAAGCCAGGAGCCAGGAGATTTTTCCAGGTCTCCCACATGGGTTCAGGGCCCAAGGACTTGAGCCATCTTCTACTGCTTTCACAGGACATAGCAGAGAGCTGGATCAGAAGTGGGGCAGCTGGGACTCGAACCCCTGCACATATGGAATACCAGCACTGCAGGCAGCAGCTTTACCCGCTACGCCACAGTACTGGAGCCTTCCATATGAATTTCAGCATTGGTTTTCTTTTTTATTTATTTATTTTACAGGTAGAGTTATAGACAGTGAGAGAGAGAGAGAGAGAGAGACAGAGAGAAAGGTCTCTCAAAATGGCTGAAAGGTCCCCAAGTGGCTGCTACAGCCGGCGCTGTGCTGATCTGAAGCCAGGAGCCAGGTGCTTCTTCCTGGTCTCCCATGCGGGTGCAGGCACCCAAGCACTAGGGCTATCCTCCACTGCCCTCCTGGGCCACAGCAGAGAGCTGGACTGGAAGAGGAGCAACCAGGACTTGAACCCGGTGCCCACATGGGATGACAGTACCACAGGAGGAGGATTAACCAAGTGAGTCATGGCACTGGCCCCGAGCACTGATTTTCTATATCTGAGAATATCCTTGGAATTTCATTGGTATCACATTGAATCTGTAAATTGTTTTCAGTAGTATGGACATTTTAATAATATTGATTCTCCCAATCCATGAACATGGAAGGTTTTTCCATTTTTTGATATCTTCTTCTATTTCTTTAATATTTTGTAATTTTCCTTGTAGAGGTCATTGAGGTCCTTGGTTAAATTTATTCCAAGGGATTTAATTTTTTTGCAGCTATTGTGATTGAGATTGTTCTTAGGAGTTCTTTCTCAGCCATGGTGCTGTCTGTATTTACAAATGCTATTAATTTTTTGTGTTAATTTTATATACTTCTGCTTTATTAAACTCTTTTTGAGTTCCAATAGCTTCTTAGTGGAGACTTTTGGATCCCCTATATATAGAATCATGTCATCTGCAAATAGGGATATTTTGATTTCCTCCTGCCCAATTTGTATCATATTGATTTTTTTTTCTTTCCTAGTAGCTTTGGCTAGACCTTCTAGGACTATATTGAATAGCAATGGTAAGAGTTGGCACCCTTGTCTGGCTCTGGTTCTTAGTGGGAATACTTCCAGCTATTCCCCATTCAATAAGATGCTGGTTGTGTGTTCGTCATAAATTGCCTAGATTGTGTTGTACAATGTGACTCCTATACTCAATTTGCTTAAGGTTTTCATTATGAAAGGATGTTGTATTTTACCAGATGCTTTCTCTGCATCTATTGAAATAATCTGATGGCTTTTATTTTTCAGTTTATTAATGTAGTGTATCACATTAATTGATTTGCAAATGTTGAATCATCCCTGCATACCAGGGATAAATCTCACTTGATCTGCGTGATTGATCTTTCTCATGTGTTGTTGGATTCAATTAGCTAGTATGTTGTTGAGGATTTTTGTGTCTATGTTCATCAGGGAATTTGGCCTGCTCTTTTGTATCTTTTTCAGGTTCAGGAATTAAGGTGATGGTGGCTTCATAGCAGGAGTTTGGTAGGATTCCCTTCCTTTCAATTGTGTTGAATAGCTTGAGAAGAATTAGTTTTTCTTTAAATGTCTGGTGGAATTCAGCAGTGAAGCCATGTGGTCCATTTTGGGGTTGTTGAGAGGGTCTTTATTATTGATTCAATTTGTCTTGGTTATTGGTCTGGTTAGGTTTTCTATGTCTTCATGAATCAATTTAGGTAGGTTGTATGTTTCCAGGAATCTAGGAATCTATTGATTTCTAGGTTTCCAGATGTGTTGACATACAGCTCTTTGTAGTAATTCCTCATGATTCTTTTTTATCTCTGTGGTATCTGTTGTTATATTTCCTTTTCCATCTCTAATTTTATTAATTTGGATCTTCTCTCACTCTCTCTTTTTTTAAATTAGTTGGGCCAATTGTTTATCAAATTTGTTTATTTTTTCAAAAAAACCTAGCTCTTCGTTTTGCTGATGTTTTTAATTTTTTTTCAGTTTTGCTTATTTTTCCACTAATTTTCATTATGTATTTTCTCCTACTAATTTTGGGGTTGATTTGTTGTTTTTTTCTATGACTTTGAGATGCATTTAGCTCATTTATTTGGTGCCTTTCCAATTTTTGATGTAGGCATCAATTTCTGGAAATTTTCCTCCTAATACTGCTTTTACTATATCCCATAAGTTTTAATATATTGTATCATTGCCAGCAGATATAGCCACATTACTAAAAACATCAATGGGCCTGTGAATCAGAACTGCAGATTCCTAAGTGATAAGGAAATATCAACTTGGTGCACTCAAGGACATTTACATTATGATGACCATGGGGTTTATGAACATTTATACCTTTTTATAATTTCCATATTGCATTTCTCATAGTATGGACAACTTTTTTGCCACTAACTGAACTCTCCAGATGCTCACACATGAAATTTTGTAAAAAGCCACAAATATGTAGTCCTGAAGATGTTGAATAATCGTTTTACAAAGCAGTTTTCTGAATGGGGATTAGTTGGTGATTGTTTGTAACAAATATGCTAATGCTTTAGAAATGTCAGTATTTTTGTAACTATTTCTACCTCCAAATATATATATATATATATATATTGTCTTTCACTGGAAAAAATATATATATTGTATCATTGTCATCATTCGTGTCCAGAATTTTTTTGATTTATCTTTTGATTTCTTTTGTGATCCACTGGGAGCATGTTGCTCAGTCTCCATATCTAGAGATAATTGAGTTGTTGATTTCCAGCTTCATTCCATTGTGGTCAGAGAGAATGAATGGTATGATTTCATGGTTTTGAATTTGTTGAGGAATTATATCTGTTTTCTGCACTTGGAAGTTTCTTTCTTTCTCTAAATTGGGGAAGTTTTCTGTAATAATTTCACTAAAAAGACCTTCTAATCCATTCTCTCTATACCTTTAGAAACTCCTAAGACCCATAAGTTGGGTCATTTGATAGTATTCTATAAATCTCCAACACCACTTTTAATTTTTCTAATTTCTTTTACTTTTTTTTTAATCTGACTGTAAAATTTCCAGATTTTTCTTCTAACTTGGATATGCTTTCTTCTGCCTCACCAAGTCTGCTGTTAATGCTTTCCATGCCTTTGTTGTTTGATCTATTAAATTCTTCATTTTAATATTTCATTTTGATTTCCCCTTAACATTTCAATTTCATGGGAAAAATTTTCATTCTTGTCACTTAGGAATTTCTTTAATTTGTGAGTTTTCTTCTCATTACTTCTAAGTAATTCTATGATTAGTTTTTTGAATTCCATTTCTGTCATTTCATCAATCTCTTCATCTTCACACTCTAGCATTGAAGTGTTGCTGTGTTCCTTGAAGGCTTCATGCTGTCTTCCTTATTCTTTTCTCTTGAATTTATGTGTTTATTTTTAGACAGTTGTGGGAATAGTTGTTGTTGTCTCCCCAACCCCACCCTACGGTTGCTTTTACCTTCGAACTATTCCTCTGTGGCTTAATGGAGTGTCTGCTCTTTTGGTGAATACCCAGAGGCATGTGCTGTGTGTTGCCAGGGAGCTCTGTTCATTGCTCCATTGTAAGGAGAGGGTACAAAGTGAAACCAAAGTTGGGTGTGGTAAACTTCCTCTTTTGTTTTTAATCAGAGGGATGGTTTGATCAGCTCTCTTAGCGAAGTCTCACACTCACCTCCTCTCTTCCAAGGTGACCAATTTCCTGAGCACTAGGTGGGTACAATATCCATCCAAGCTGACAAAAGAATAACAAAAAGGATCTGTGACATCCTCAATGTGAGATTTGATCCCACAGCAATGACATACCCCAGGAAATCAGGGAGCCCCAAGTGTATGGAGCTGCCCACAGTGAATGCCCAGAGACCCAGCCACACCCTGTACCCTTTAATGAAGCCATTGTGTTTTCACAGTCCCAGCACACAAAGCTCCCACAGTCACGGGGCACCAAGGATCCAGTCTTCCCTGCCAGTCCATCCCACCTACAGAAAGGTGCAGATGTTCCTAGAGCCAGATTCCTGTGGGTATTTCATGCAAGCATCCTAAATTCCAGAGCCTGTGACATGCTTGGAAGCTGGTGGCAGCTAACAGTTTTACGTGGGCACCCAGTCCCTTATCAGTTTTCCCAGTCAGATTCAGATGTCTCAACTCAGCTGGTTGCTGGGAGCATGGACACAAGCTGGCACAGCTATTACATATGTCAAAAATTGTACCTGCCCTCCTTCAGCTATTTACAGAATGCCATTGTCTGGTAGTTAGGGAGAGAGAAGCATGCCTCTGTTTTTCCTCTAGCTTGGCAGGTTTACTATCTTCCATAGGGTTTCAAGCCAGATTCATGCCAGGCTATCCCTGAAGCTTTATCACCAGTGACTTGGGCTGCTACAGTTTGTTTTCATCTCACTCTCCTGCAGAGGTTCTCAGCTGCTGGGTCCTGTGTTGTGTCCATATTCATGTTATGCAACCACACCGTCTGCATAGATCCACAGCTTCCCTCTGCATGGAATTTCCACTGCAGCTTTCTTCTTAACTCTTCCCTGAGATTGCACTCTCTCCATTTCATTAAAAAGTTTTTTTTTTAGACTAGAGCACTAAGCTCTATTCCTTTTCTACCATCCTGTAATCTCCATGAATATGTGTTTTTCTGCTTTCTCTACTCTTGGTACAATGTTGGATAGACAATAAGATTGGACATTCTTGTATTGTTCCTAATCCATAGGGAAAGCATTAAATACTTCACTATTAAATAGGAATCTATCTATATATTCTTATATGAGTAATCAAAGTAAAGAAATTTACTTCAATTATCAATTTACTAAAAGTTTCTAAAATGAACGAATATTGGTTTTTATCAAATAATTTTTCTGTATCTATTGAGATGACCTGAACTTTCTCTTAATAAATCAGTTTATGCAGTTAATTATTTCAATTTACTTTCAAATGCTAAATGAAAATTATATTTCTGGAATAAATAGCTCTTGATATTGAGGCACAATCACATTATACATTTACTATGATAAAATTTTGTTTGGAGTTTTTGTGTCAAAGTTCATGAGAAACAGTGGTCAGTAGTTTTCTTTACTTGGCAATGCCATTGGTTTTGGTTTAAGGATAATGTGACCTCATGAAATGAATTCAAAAGTACTTGCTTTTTCAATTTTTCTGGAAGATATTTTGTGATATTGGTATTGTTTCATGCTTATTTTTAGGTTCATTTCATTAAGAATGCCTAGCATTAAGATAGCTTTTTGTTGGCTAGTTTGTTTGACAAAAGCTTTTTTCCTTAAAAACATTTATTCTTTAAAACGTTTTAACTAAATGCAATAGTTGTACATTATTGTGGAATGAAGTGTAAAAAAAATATTTCAAATACATATACAATGTGTTAACAAATGAAACTGGGCAACTATCTGTTGTATCACGTTTTCTTTGTGTTTGAAACTTACCAGTTCCTCTCTTCCCATTCTCTACAGAGTACATGATACTTATTGTGAACTACAATTATTCCACTATGGTACAGAACATTAGAACTTGTTGCTTCTATGTATATATGTTTTGTTACCTGTTATCCAACCTCCCTTGATCCCCTCCTCCTAACCTTCCAAAAATCTATAAATCACTATTCTAAATTCAAATTGGCTAGTTTGTCTTAACTTCTATATGAGATAGGACATAAAGTTCTTGTAGGTCTCTGACCTTTTTTTTAACATGAAGATTTCTAATTCCATCTATTTTGTTGCAGACATCAGAATTTCATTGTTTTATATGAATAAATAGTGTTTCATTGTGTGTGTGTGTGTGTGTGAGAGAGAGAGAGAGAGAGAGAGAGAGGTCACATTTCCTTATATCTATATAAGGGAATCAAGTTTGATTTCTTATCTTGGATATTGTAGTCAATGCAGCAATTAATATGGGAGTCTAGGTATCTGTTTCATTTGTTGATTTTGCTTCCTTGAAATGTTAACCAACAGTGAGACAACTGGGTCATATGGCAGATCTATTTTTATTTTGGAGTAACCTTCATACTGTTCTCCATAATGGCTGTACTAATTTGCATTCCTATGTCCACCAAAAGTGCATGAAGATTTCCATTTCTTACATCCACACCAGCATTTTAAAAATATTTTTGTCAATAAGCATTCTAATTCTGGTGAGGTGATTTTGATTTGCCATCCCCTGATAACTAGTGATAGTAAGCATTTTTTTTTTCTGTGTATTCATTGGTTAATTGTGTTTCTTCTGAGAAATATCTATTTAGATCTTTTACACATTTCCTAATTGCATTGTTTGTTATTTTATTGAGTTTTTTGAGTTGCTTATATATTCTGGGTACTAATTCTTTGTCAAATAAACGTTTTGTAAATATTTTATCACCTTCTGTATGTTGTCTTTCTATTTTGTTGATTTTCTTTTGCTGTACATAAGCTTCTTAGTTTGATACAATTGTATTCGTCAATTTTTGCTTTGGTTGCCTAAGTTTTTCCCATCTAACTCATTGTGAATGTCCATATCTTGAAGTGTTTTCCTAATATTTTCAATGAGTAGTTTATTATTTTTAAACCTTATTTGGATATTTGATTTTCAAAATTCTGACTTGATATTCTATAGGGATGAGAAGTATTTCAAGGTTCAATCTTCTCATATGGACATCCAGTTTTCTCAACACTATTTCTTGAACACACTGTCTTTTCACCTTTATATGTTGTTTGTTGGTGCATTTGCCATGAATCAGTTGGATACTGATGTATAGGTTTATCTGGATTTTTTTTTTTTGCTCCATTAGTCTATATGACTGGTTTTTTTTTTTTTATGCCAATATGATGTTATTTTGGTTACTATAGCTCTGTCCATGTCTTGAAATCATGTATTATGATGAGTCCATTTTTTTTTTCTTTTTCATCAGAAACAATCACATTACAAACTTAATTTACTAAAATTTTGTTTGGAGTTTTTGTGGCAAAGTTATAGTTGCAGCAGCCAGATCTGGGCCAGACCCAAGAAATCCATCCAGCTCTCCCATATGGGTGGCAAGGACTCAAATACCTGAACTGACTTCTGCTATCTTCCCAGGTACATTAGCAGGAAGCTAATCAGGAGAATATCTAGGGCTCTATTTGGGATGTTAGCGTCTCAACTGGCAACTTAACCCATGACACTGGCCCATCACTACTCTTAATTTCTGCATTTCATTTTACATAATTCTTACTTCTGTATCTTCAAGTTAACCAAATTTTTTCCACAATGCTTTCTCCCATTAAGTTCAAGCATTTTTGTCTTTTTCATCTCAGAAATCTAGTTTCTAGAGATTTATGTATTCATTTTATACTGAGAATCTTTCTCTCTCTTAAGCTTTTTTTATCATATTAAATACGGTAATAATAATTTTAATGTCCTTGTTGTGTTCATCTATAATTCTGGTAATGTGATTCAGTTTCAAAGTATACATTTTTAATTTTCTGGTGTGTGTGTGTGTGTGTGTGTGTTTCAGTATCAAATATGTGGCTCACCTCTCTGTGGGTTTCTGGTTTTCTGAATCTTAATTCTTGAACCCTGTTGTGTCAGTGAATCTCTAATACCTTCAAACATAGAAGATTTTTTTTTCCTTTTTTCTGTACTTATTAAGTTTTCGAGTTGTTTTTACTAGGAGATTGGCACAACACAAGCTGTGCTGTCATTACTGGTAATAGAATTCACCAATTACTTCATTTTGATCAGAAAATAAAGTAACAGTTTATAGAAGAAGGTTGTTACTAGCTACAGAGAAGACACTTGGCAGTTAATGTATCTTGTTAGGATCAAAGGTTTATAAAAATTTTCATTTTGACTCCTCAGAGCCTGAATTTCTTGCTTGGTTCTCTAATCCACAGACTAAATAATTATAGCAAGTTTCATTTGAAAAGTCTTTTCTGAAAAAGTGTAAATTCCTAGCAGGTAGAGACTTGTTCATTTTTTTGACTTCTGCTATATCTAATTCAGCCCTTTATTAGCATTTCAAGTTGAAATAATTATTTTGGGGAATACAAAATTATTTTAAAAACACTGCTGATAATTGTTCTGAAGAATTTAACAAAATGTCATTTATTCTCCACAACAACGTTCTTGGGTGAGTTTTGTCCCCATTTTTCAGATAAGAACCAGAGATTTAACTCATCCTAGTTCACAAGAGTTAATAAATTTGAATTAGTACTATACTCAGAGGCAGCAGGCATTATAAATTCAAAGCTTGCATACAAATAATATGTTAAACTCTCACCCTCAAAGAAAATATACCAAATTGTTTATCTGATCTATTCATTTGAAATCATATCACAAAATGCACATCCGATTGTTTTCTATATCCCAGGTGGTACCTAAGAAAATTGCCTCATTGGATTTCTGACAATTTTATTCTCATTAGTAACTACAGAAATAATATACTTTAGAGTTAGAAGTTACTTTTGTGCCCAACCTGGATGCTTAACTCAACATCAATTCTTCCAAGTAGCAATAAGCAAGTCTTGGCTCCTATTGTGATTAGCATCTCTCTCACCATGGCTGAATGTACACAATGTTTAGAGTTACACCTTTATACCTTCTACTTTTTCTATGCTGTATATGCCTACTCTAACAGCCCCTGACATAAACCCTGATCTCCCGCTTATCTTGGGCACAAGCTTTTTATTGTCAGCAATGATGTTTTGCCTATAAAATGACTCCTTAAAAATTAGATTGATTCATTTCCGGAAGAAAAGTATATAGCCACAGATTCTGTCACCTTTGTGTCTTCCCTGATCTGAAGATAAGGTTGAAATTTTAGAGCTCATTCAGTGTAGACTACAGACTGTAGCTGACAAGAAGCATCTGACATGCTGTGTAAGGTCACTCACTCAGACAGCAGCAGGCCATAACCAGAGCCTGCACCTGTTGGTTCAACTTGAGCAGATTCATAATAAATCACAAGATACACTTCAGAAACCAGCAGAGGGTTCTTTACTTATCTAGGAAAATCTACAACACTTTATATGAACCTTCTAAGAAACAGAGAACTGAGTTAACATGTAAAGACATACCTTATTTCCACCATTTAAAAATGATCATTTTCCTACATCTTAATAGTTTGGGAGCTTATTGTTATAAATATATTAACTATTATTTTACCTTTACCTTATTTGCTGTTCCCTATAAATTAAAGAATCTTAGGATCCAGGGAATTACTATGCATCAGTTTTCCTTTGTATATTTACCTCTATGTAAACATCATAGATTGCAGACTCATTATCCATCTTAGGCTCTTAGCATATCACTAAGACATTTTATATTGACAGATACTGGTCATAGCAAAGCATAAATAAATTTAAAAAAATAAAAATGATATTTTCTCAAATTGTAAATACCTTTGTTTTTAAAACAGTCACATCATATACTATTTGCAGTAGCATCATGTAATGTTAATTGTGCTAATAACTTTTCTATATTACTTGTAATAATGGAATGTTGAGTAAAATAAGAATTATTTTATTGCAATCTTTCAAAAACTTTAAATTGCTTTATGATTTTTTAAAAGGATTTATTTATTTATTTATTTTAAAGGGAGAGAGGGAGAGACAGAGCAAGAGAGATCTTTCATCCACTGGTTCACTTCCCAGTAGGCCTCAATGGCCAGGGCTGGGCCAGAGAGGATCCAGGAGCAAGGAGCCTCATCCAGGTTTCTCATGTGGATGGCAAAGGCCTGAGCAATTAGGCCATTTCCTGTTGCTGCTTTCCCAGGCCATTAGCAGGGCGCCGAATTGGAAGTGGAGCAGCTGGGTCACAAACCAGCACCCATATGGGATGTAGGCATCACAGGTGGCTTAACCTGGTACATCACAAGGCCAGATCTATGGCTTTACAATTGTTTAGGAAAAAGTACTGATGATCTTTTTAAAAAATTTAGTCTATTGAAAGAAAGGTCAGGCAGGCTTAAATGTGTAGGATTTTTCCAGAGCATTTTTATTCAATTTTCCACTAAAGAAAAAATGAAAAACATTTTTTTAGTCTTTAAGATGAAATCTTTTTCAAAAGAAGTTTACTTATTATTTATTTGTATTTGAAAGTTAGGAACACACACACATACAGAGCATACAGGAGAGAGTGAATGAGCAGAGGTGGGGGTGGGGTGGAGAGAGATCTTCTATTTGCTATCTCACACTCCAAATGCCCAGAACAGCCTGGGCTGGGACAGGCAAAATCCAGGAGATAGGAACTCCATTCAGGTCTCCCACATTGGTCGCAGGAGCCCAAGTATCTGAACCTTTATCAGCTGCCTCTCAAGATGTGTATTAGCAGGAAGTTGAGTCAGATGTGCACTCTTGACTCTAAGCATTCCAGTATGGGATGTGGGTGTCCCAAGCAGTGTCTTAGTCCACTGCATTACCGTGCCCAACCCAAAGATGGAATCCTAAAAAGTTATGACCAGCTTTGTAAGAAACATGATGCTGTGAGGAATAAGACTTGCTCACCTCACTGTTTCTGTAGAGAGCTTTGTCTCAGAGCTTTGCCACTTTCACAGAAGGAGTTCCTAGGTAGACTATGAAAATTACACTTAGGCTTAATTTTGCAGCTGCATAAACTCATCCTGCAGTGGTAGGCACTAAATTATGGAATCTTAAGTTTGGTTCATGTAATTTTATTCACTTTGTTTTCAGTATTTGCTATGAAATTGGCAATAAGAATGAGATATTATGCACTTACAGCCTCCTATGTGCTAATTTTCTGCTGATGATAAAATAACTTTAGTTGGATAAATTAAAAATAAAAGCCATATGTGTTGTAAACATATTGGAGAGTCATACTTTATATTCCTTTATAAGTAAAAATAGAAAATTTACATGCTGAAAAATAGCTATGAAATAAATGTAATAAATTTGTGGTTCTCACTATTAAGAGAGCCAAAACTTCGATATCCATGAGCACTATAATCTCAAAAAGTATTTCAGAGGAATAATCCTAAATGGTATGCTAAGAAAGGCATACCTTTATACATATATTATATATATTATATATATATATATAAAATCTGGTTTAAAAATCTAGATGAATAGTACTTTGATATATTTTTAAATAAAAATTTAAATTTAAATAAAAATTTAAATGCTAATCAGATTTTTTTTTTAAATCTGGTATGCTTAGGCTTTATGTAGTCATCCTTAACTGTTTATGCATTGGTGTAATATTACTGATTAATAATTTTTTGCATAATTTTAGTTTTTGCCTATTGATTCTTCTAAAATATATATTTATTTATAAAAGAAGAGAGAAACAGAGATGGAGACAAATATATCCCCTGTTTTACTCCCCAATATTAATAATAATAATGCAATAATCAGGGCCACACCAGGCCAAAGCCAGATGCCAGGAACTGATTTCTGGTCTCCCCCACTGGTGGCAGGAGCCTAAATAATTGACCCAACATCTCCTACCTCCAAGAGTGTGCACTGCAGCTATCTGTAATAGGAAGTGGGGCTGAGACTTGAACCCACAGAATCAATGTGCAATGTGGATATCCCAAACGGCATCATAATCTCTTTACCAAAGGCCCTGCCTTACCTTCTAGGGTTTTTTAAGCATGTAATTTGAAATCACTCTAAGTAGTGAGTACTCTTTAGATAAATAGATAGAAAGATAGATAGATAGATAGATAGATAAGTAGATAGATAGATAGATATTTTACTTATTTGAAAAGCAGAGTAACAGAAAGAGGGAGAGACAAAGAAAAAGTGATCTTCCATCCACTTGTTCTGTTCCCAGCTGGCCACTATGGAAAGGACTGGTTCATGCCAAAGCCAGGAGCTTGTAACTTCATCTGGTGTCCCACATGGGTGACAGAGGTCCAGATATTTGGGTCATCTCCTGCTGCCTTACCAGGCACATTAGCAGAGAAGTAGATCAGAGGCAGAGCCGTGGGGACTGGAATCAGCACTCTGGTACTACATGCGGGTGTTACTGGCAGCAGCTTAACCCACTGCACCACCACACAGGCTCTGATCATTCCTTTTATTTTCTCATTTTAACTTGTTTAAGTCATGGGAAGAATTGAATTTTTGCTTTTTTTTTTTTTTTTTTTTTTTTTTTTTTGCTGTAGTTACAGGAAACATTGTTTACGTTACTTTTAACTAGGAATATTAGGTGCATTACCAAAAACAAATAATGAAAAAAAGGTTTATATAAGACAGTATTCCCATTTCTAAATAATATTATTAATGACAGTAATTCAATAAACTTAAAACACTGCAGGCAATGTTATTGGTACTATAAATTGTAAACTATGAGATTATACTCTCTGAGTCTTCACAGTGTTATCAATGCCTAATACTTGTGTCCTTCCATTTACCATCCAAGAGCAATTACTCTACCTGTAAACAGAAATTACTTCAAAGAATTTTGCAGCTTTCTTTTGCTCCACAAATACAATCTTTGTTAACTGATTCTTCAAGAGTAAGTTAGCTACTGAAAAATAATTGAAGCTTAAAACATTAACAATATTGAGTGCTTTTGTATAACAAAAATGTTTAAAAAAAAACCTCTCTGTATGAGATTATTTGATTGCCTAAATGATCAGTGCATATTTTGTAATCATGCCTCCAACATATTCAATTATGTACTTGGAACCTATAGAGTGTAATTGAATTATTACATTATATATTATATGAAAGAAAAAGAAAAAAGGAATGGAAAAATGAAACAAAATTGAATATCAACGAACCAGATTTTGCGCACTTAGCTTTAAAAATGACTGTACTAGATTAGTAAATAAATACAATTCCCTTTGCTTTTTTTTGTTCTGATTTTTAGTTTTTTACAAAGTCATTAAGTAAGTGTAGAGTTAGGCAATACATCTACAGACAGAACTGGCCTGTTTCACTATCTAGTATAACCATTTTATCTTATGTTTTCATGCCTCTTTTGATTATCTTTCATATAATATAATACTTCATTAGTAGTCTATGGTTTCTAAATAAATAATCAAATATGATCCTATTCCATTTTATTTCTGTGTTTCCAAAAATTCTGTGATCCTTTAAGTTTTTCTGTAGCCCACAATACTTGAATTTCTTTTTAAAATTTACTTATTCTTTTTAATTTTTATTAATATAAAGAGGAAAGATTTTGTGCATTCCATAGGTACAGTTCCAAGAAGACAACTACCCTTCCTTCACTCCCGTGTTTCCCCTCAATCACCCTCCTTCTCCCCTCTCTTCATCAATTTTTTGCAAGAGCATAATTTTAATCCATCCTATAGTCACCGGCTTAATTCACCACTAATCATAATATCCAACAAGTAAAAAGTAGGAAGACCACAGTTCTACGAGAGGATAAACAGGGTCCAAAAATTGTAAATCATATCCCAAAATGTCCTGTAGCTAGTCTAAATATTGATCATCATTTCGAATGTAAGGGATCTTATAACTAAGAAACTACATAATTTTATGGCATGATGAGGGAACTGTCAATCATTATTGAGTACAATGACATAAATAATGGTTATTCTGGGCAAACAGTGGCTGACATTTATTACACCAAGAATAGTTATTATGAGATTTAAATAAAATAATAATTTTCCTACCACAAATCACTTGAAGCCCTTTGTTTACAGGAAAATTATGTATGTATCAGCTTAAAGTTCCTACTAAGTAGACTAGCATTCATTTTATCTGCTTCAAAGTTTTACATTAAAAATATATGATCTTTGTTATTTTTTAAACATTTTCTTCTGAACACTTAACATGAATTTATGATTTATTTTTAACTGACAAAAAATGTGTATATATTGTGCAACAAAATATTTTGTTATATTTGTGTATTTGGAATGAAAAATTGAACTGATTAACATATACATTACTTCAGACAGATTTCATTTTTATAGTGAGAACATTCAAAATCCACTCTCTTGGCCATCTTAAAGGATGTAATGTTGTGAACTATAATCACCATGTCTTACAGTGGAAATCTTGAACTTAAAATATTTTGAATAATATACCACTATAGTTGTAATATGTTGTAATTTTTTTTATAGATTTTATTTTATTTATTTGAGAGAGAGACTTACAGACAGACAGGGAGACAGAGAGAAAGGTCTTCCATCCATTGGTTCACTCCCCAAATGGCCACAGCAGCCAGAACTGGGCCAATCTGAAGCCAGAATCCAAGAGCGTCCTCCAGTTTTCCCATATGAGTGCAAGGGCCCAAGGATTGGACCATCTTCTACTGCTTTCCCAGACCATGAAAGAGAGCTGGAATGGAAGAGAAGCTGGGACTTGAAGCATTGCCCATATGAGATGCCAGGGTGACAGGTGGAGGCTTAACCTACTACGTCACAGCACTGGCCCCAATATCTTGTGTTTTAAAATGTATTTATATGAGACTTGCACTGTGGATCAGCTGGTTAACGCCTTGGCCTGAAGCGCCAACATCCCACATGGGCTTTTGTTTGAGACCCGGCTGCTCCACTTCTGATCCAGCTCTCTGCTATGGCCTGGAAGAGCAGTAGAAGATAGTCCAAGTCTTTGGGCCCCTGCACTTGCATGGGGGACCCGGAAGAGGCTCCTGGCTCCTGGCTTTTGATTGGCACAGCTCTGGCCATTGCAGCCAATTGGAGAGTGAACCAGCAAATAGAAGACCACTCTCTCTCTCTCTTTCTTTGCCTCTCCTCTCTCTGTGTAGCTCCGACTTTCAAATAAATAAATAAAAATATAAAAAAAAAATTATATGAGTGAAGGTTAACATCTTTTCATTTGATTATTGTTATAGCAATTGCCTATTGTCCTGTTCTGTTATTTATTTTTTTTGCTGAACTCTTTATTTAATGGAGCCTTAAGTCTTTGACTATTTTTTAATGAAAATTGAAAAATATACTATCTCACAAATAATAAATAAATTATTAAGTTAAAAAACAAAAAAAATTAAAATAATTGTATAAAATAGCTGTTTTAATCTCTCCCTCTCTTTCTTCCCCCCATGGCAAGAATATATTACATATGGGCAGAAAAATGCTAGATGAAAAATTGCACATGGAGAGATATCTGAAGTGGAAAAGTACAGCTCAAAACTGTCTCTTGCCTACATACCCCAGTAAAACTTCCATAGGGATGACTTCAGTGAAGACTTGCAAGGAAAACAATTTTGTCGGATAGACATTGTTCTCCAAGTCAATTTAATGGCGCTGCTTTAGAAACAAAACAGCTGCTTTCTTTTGTTTGCTGGTTTTCTCCTTTTATTTATGTTTAAGTTATATGAATACTACATGTAATTTTATTTGGCCAGGTTAATGGTATCTGACACTTTTTAGTGCATAATCCTTGTACTCTGTAATATTGACTGCATTGCTGTTTTGAGTGAGAGATAAGTATTAAGACAGAAGACCAATGGATTGAATGAATAAACTGAAATTAATGGAGTTTGAGACATCAGATTTTAGAATATATTTAATTTAAGTTTAAATTGAACTCATTTCTCAATAAAATTCTTAAGAGCTCAGTTAATTAGCAAAGGCCCACATTTGCCAGCTGATTCTAATTTGATGAGGGATTTCTTCTGGGCTCTTAATTTCTATATCTTCCTTTTTAAAATCACAAATTCAAGGTACTCCCCACAAATGCATTACAGAGAAAACACATGTTTAAACTACTTTTTTGAACTTTGTTTATGATTTTGGAAGATTGAAAATTAATAGGTATGTGAGCCAGTGTTTAGCTTAGCAGTTTAGATACCTGCATTCCACATTGGAGAAGCTGAGTTTGACTCCCAGCTCCAGCTTCTGTGTCTGTCTACCTACTGATGCACATCCTGTGATGCAGCACTGAGGACCCAAGTCATTGGGTTCTGCTCTGCACTTTGGAGCTCCTGTCTCCAGGATCCATAACCAGCCCAGCTCTAGCTATTGAGGGCATTTGAATAAGAGCATTGTCTCTCCCTGACTCTCAAAAATATTTTTGCAAATTAATATATGTGATTGTATAACTGTAATGTTTTTCAGCTATGACTGGAAGTTCAACAGAAAAAAAAAAATCTGGGCTTCTCAAAAAAGTACATTCTATTGAATAAAATGATACCAAACAATGAACATTTTAAAATGTTCCATCTATAATACTATAAATGATGTTCCAAATGCCTCTCTCCTACCTTCCTGCTTTCCTTCCTTCCTTCCTTTTTAGGATTCCATATTTGATACAGTCTAATAACTAAACCTTTTTTGGTTGTTCTTTTTACCTATAAACAGAAAACAATCTCATGCCTGATTAACATTGGATTAAGGGGTCAACATTGTAGTGGACTTAAAACTTATGTAGTTTAACTTAAAACTTATGTTTGTAAATAGCAATACCATATGAGAGTGCCAGTTTGAGTCCTGGCTGATCCACCTCCCATCTATCACCCTCCTAATGTGCCTGGGAAAACAGCAGAACATGGGCCCAATACTTGGGCCCTGTCATCCACATGGGAGACTCAGATGGAATTCCAGGCTCCTGGATTTGACCTGGACCAGCCCTGACTATTACAGCTGTTTGAAGAGTGAACCAGCCAATATAAGATCCTCTCATTTCCCGCCCTCTGTTTCTTCTTCTCTCTAACTGCCTTTCAAGTAAACAATTCTTTTTAAAAACGCATTAAAAAATACTTGACATTTGGGTACATGGATTGAATCATCATGAGGAGACACATGTAAATTTGATGACAACAGCAATTTATCTTTCAAAAATACCTAACTTTGAGCTTGATACAGTGACTTTATGGGAATTAAGATTGTCTTATGACACATTATTTAGTTTGGAAAATGGAGATGGGTATTTGCTGGCCCAAAGATAGAAATGTGGCAGAGAGTGGCTATTTATTTACTATAATCATAGTCCTTTCTTAGAATGTTTATGTTATCCTTCACCTAATTTTGTTTATGTTTGTGTTTCATTTCCCTGCTCATAAAATTCCCCTGTGTTATGCAGTACAGAACAGTCCAGGTAGATATTATTTTATCCATCCTAAATAGCCCATTAATCCAGCTGAGATCCATTTCATCCGTTGGATAGTGAATCAAGCTAAGAATCTTTTGTAAATTGTTCATATTAAAAATAATAATGGGCTGGCGCTGTGGCTCACTAGACTAATCCTCCGCCTTGCGGCTCCGGCACACTGGGTTCTAGTCCCGGTCGGGGCGCCGGATTCTGTCACTGTTGCCCCTCTTCCAGGCCAGCTCTCTGCTGTGGCCCGGGAGTGCAGTGGAGGATGGCCCAAGTCCTTGGGCCCTGCACCCCATGGGAGATCAGGAGAAGCACCTGGCTCCTGCCATCGGATCAGCGCGGTGCGCTGGCCGCAGCACGCCGGCCGCGGCAGCCATTGGAGGGTGAACCAATGGCAAAGGAAGACCTTTCTCTCTGTCTCTCTCTCTCACTGTCCACTCTGTCTGTCAAAAAAAAAAAATAATAATGAATAAAGGTATCATGGAATATTAGACTTGCATGCAGTCCTAATGCTGACTGAAATCAAGTATAGTGTTCTGTTATTTTGAATCCACATCATCAGGGCTTAGTGTTGTTCCCAGGCTCAAAAATGCTCTTTGGATTGTGGGTAACAGTCTTCAGAGCTAACCTATTGAAATATTCCTTTAATGATTATAGAGAAGCATACAAAAATCACAATGATTTTCCCCCGAAATAGTGGAAAGATGCCTTTAAGGATAAGATGATGGAATATGTTTTAAAGAAAGTTAATCAGAGAGTAAATGATTAACTTTTCACCAAGACAGTGGTCTCTCACTTCATATCTTTTTTCAACTTTTATTTAATAAATATAAATTTCCGAAGTATAACTTTTGAATTATAGAGGCTTTTCCTCTCATAATCTCCCTCCCACCCGCAACCATCCCATCTCCCACTCCCTCTCCCATCCCATTCTTCAAGATTCATTTTCAATTATCTTTATATACAGAAGATCAACTTAGTATATACTAAGTAAAGATTTCAACAGTTTGTACTCACACAGAAACACAAAGTATAGAGTACTGTTTTAGTAGTAGTTTTGCCATTAATCTGCAGTACAACACATTAAGGACAGAGGTCCTACATGGGGAGCAGGTGCACAGTGACTCCCGTTGTTGATTTAACAATTGACACTCTTATTTATGATGTCAGTAATCACCCGAGGCTCTTGTCATGAGTTGCCAAGGCTATGGAAGCCTCTTGAGTTCGCCAACTCTGATCTTAATTAGACAAGGCCGTAGTCAAAGTGAAAGTTCTCGCCTCCCTTCAGAGAAAGGTACTGCTTTCTTTGATGGCCCGTTCTTTCTGCTGGGATCTCACTCACAGAGATCCTTCATTTAGGTCAATTTTTTTTTTTTTTTTTTTGCTACAGTGTCTTGGTTTTCCATGCCTGTCAAACTCTCAAAGCCCATGAGAGTTCATATCTTTTTAAAATGATTTTAATGATATTCTGAGTATTTATATGCAAAGACAGCTACAAAAAATACTATGCCTTAATTGCCTTTTGCCATTTCTCTTGGAGCTGTCCATGGCCATGGAATCTTTGCTACAAGTTGTATGTTGTCCTGCAAACCCCACTGTGGGGGAGAGCAGGGTGACAGTGTCCTTCCTACAAGGAGCGCTGGAAACAAGTTTCAGTGAACATGTCCGACTTTATTCACAGCCATGTATACTTTTAAAGGGCAGGTAGAATGGGCATAACTAACTCAGGGAACACTAACTATAGGACAAAACCAACACTGGTGTCAATATGCCTCTCCAATCAGCTTGAATGTAGCTTTTCAGGTGGGCCTGGGTCACACCACAGAGCAGTTTCCCTGATTGGCAGAAGGCAGGAGTGGGGAGAAATGTGCCTGGGCATCCTGCAGCCTGCAGGCAATCAGACCAACTGCTGGGGTGGTCTACAACCAGAATTTCACAGTGCTATTCTTATTTGGAGAATTTCCCTCCTTTTTTTTTTTTTTTTTTTTTTTTTTGACTGGCAGAGTGAACAGTGAGAGAGAGACAGAGAGAAAGGTCTTCCTTTTGCCATTGGTTCACCCTCCAATGGCCGCTGCGGCCTGCGCATCTCGCTGATCCGAAGCCAGGAGCCAGGTGCTTCTCCTGGTCTCCCATGCGGGTGCAGGGCCCAAGCACTTGGGCCATCCTCCACTGCACTCCCTGGCCACAGCAGAGAGCTGGCCTGGAAGAGGGGCAACCGGGACAGGATCGGTGCCCCGACCGGGACTAGAACCCGGTGTGCCGGCGCCGCAAGGTGCAGGATTAGCCTAGTGAGCTGCGGCGCCGGCCATCAGAATTTCCCTCCTTTTAATGGAGTCTCTTTCCAAATACATCCTTGTGAAGAGAACTGGAAATGCCTTTTATACCATGTCACTCAGGCTCACTTGACTCAAGAGAAGACAGTGCTGGAAAATAATTTGCACCCCGAAGATCCCTTGCAAGATCAGCAGAATATAGTCTCTGATGGGGGGATTGGTGCTAAAATTACAGCCTTGCTCAATTTTCTTTCTCCTTCTCTACTTTTCTCTTCCTACCTCCTTACCTGTCCCTCTAGGCAACAATGTTGTTTATTAATCTCTTGTATCCAACTCATTTCAAATCCATTTATAGGGAATATGACTTGAGGGAGATATTTTGCAAAAACTCTCCTCTGCATAATAGTTAAATTTATACCTGGCTGATACATAATCTGTTTGCTCAGAGAAAAAGTATATGTTCAGTGGATTCATTAAATAAACACTTATTGAGAAGCTATTGTAATGTAGCAGGAACTATTTTCTATGTTGGGCATAGAAAAGACCAAGATTCCTCCTTGAACTCCTGAAGACTAATTACTGCTTGATGTAAATATTAAATGCACAATGGACCTAATTAGAGTTTTGATCTTTTTTTTTTCATGTGAAGGAAAATACAGGACTCTATGAAAGCAGGTATAAGGGAGAGGAGGACTCAATTACTTTATCATGTCAGGTAGATAGTCAGGCATAACTGACTGGGGAGGGACCCCAAGACCCTCTTCCAGGCATGAAATCAAGGACTCTGCTCTCTGTCAGCACATACTCAAGATAGCCTACTTTGTATTTTAACTTGTGGTTAAAGCATCCTGATAAAATGGGAACTCCACCAAACTAGAAAAGTCTAGTTTATAGCCAAAAGCACTGAGAGCCCAAATGTCAATCACAGATGTCAATCACAAATAACAGCCATGAACATCATGGCTGCATCATTAGTTACTTTCCTTCATAACTTAGGGATAAAAGTCCCATACCAGGAAGTAAGGTTGCCATGCACTCACAATTGGTCCATTCCTCCTTTGGAATGTGCTTTAATACATTTCTTATTGTTCTGGCAGAGGGCCACATGCTTTCTCCACTGGACCGTTCCTTCCTTAGATGTTTTTCTTTATATCCCTACTTTCATCTCTATGACCTATAATTCATTACTCTGTGGGTGAAAAAGAACCCCAGGGAAGCCTGCTACTGGCAGTGACAGTAGAGAGAGCATATCCAAAGAAGTAATATTCACCCTCAGTCCTGAAGATGAATAGGAGAAATTGAGGTGAGTGGAGGGAGCAGCCAGTAGGACAGAACCAGAAGCAGAAAGGAAGGTCAACATAGCTCTAGCACAGTTGGTGAGTAACTGTGAATAAGGAAGTGCAGAATAGGAAGTTAAGAATGCAGAGGTGATGGGCTGGTGCCAAATCACACATTTCCTCTGAGGTCACATTATGGGTTTGTACTTTATCCTACAATAAATTGGAGGCCCTGATGAGTCGCAGGGAAGGAAATAACATGATATGTACATTTCAGGATTCCTCAGGGTGGAATGTCAACTACAGGAGAGTAGGAGCTGGAAGTCTTAATATGAGATCCAAGTACAGTCTAGGTGAGTTATGATGGTGGCTTTTGCTGATGGATGGCAGTGCAGGTGGAGAGAAGCAAATGGTTGGATTGAAAAGATATTTGCTATGCAGAACTGTTTAGTGAGTTATATATGGCAAAAAATATAGGAGGAGGTATCGAAGGTCACAATCCCGTTTCTGTCATTAACACCTGTTCTCATTATAGAAGAGCTCAGGACCTCATGAAGGAAAGCAAGTTTAGAGGTCCTAACAAACAC